>NC_033803.1:387069-402680 GCF_001876935.1 Asparagus officinalis
GCTAGGGCAGATGGGAACTGAGGCGGCTAGGGCAGATGGGAACTGAGGCCTTTTAAGTAGAAATGGGTAAGCGGGTTGGGTTTGGGTCGGGTGCGGGGAAAAGTTCGGTTTAAAGGTTGAAGCGGTGAATAGCGTTATTAGCGCTTTTAAGCGCTTTTACCCGCTAAAACCCGCTAAAACCCCGCTAAATCGCGCAATTCGAGCACAAAGCGGTTTTTACCGCTTAACCAAGCCGCTTATGCCTTCCGCGTAGCGCTGATACCCCGCTTCCGCGATTTGCGCCGCGATAGCCCCGCTTTTTGCCGCTTTTTACAACACTGATCAACCATAACGATACTCGGACCTCTCTGTACAACAAATGATAGTATAAGAATACAATATTATGTAAATGCAAATATTGCAATTATAAAGTAACTGAATTACCTCTGTACAGGATATAATATGTGAACGATGCTGAGCCTGGTCATATAAGACCTCATCACTAACCGGCCCAGGATCCATGGTGTACAAACCTGCACATACAATTATACACATGTCAATAATCAATCATATAGTAATTCAGTTTCTTTATTAAAGTATATAAAAATAAAAAAATGATATAAATTACCAATTAGTTGCTATCTATTGTGTCTAGATGGACAACGAGGTCGAGTATGTCCCGGTTGTTTGCAAAGACTACATTTTTTGTGCTTGACCACTCCTTCTCGCCCTTGATCCATGGTTCCCCTAATTCGCACAGATCGTGGTCGACCTGCTTGTCTCCGGTACTGAGGTGGAATTATACGTGGTCCATTATATTCAGGCCAATACCGACTATCATCAGGTGGATGAAAACTCTCACTATATGTCTTTTGATAGTGAGCTGTTGAATACCAAGGCGAGCAATACCGATTTCTAGGAATTCTAGCACCTCCCGGCTGATTAGAAGAAGCCGCAAGTACATGGGAATTCTAGCACCTTTTGTTGAAGTATGCGTTTAGTCTATAGAATGTTCTCGCAACCAAAGATTGTATTGGCATAGCTCGTGCTCCTTTAAGAACGCCGTTAAAGCTCTCAGAGCAATTAGTCGTCATCATGCAAAACCGCACACTCTCATCCTTACATAATGCCCACCGATGCTTGAATTGGGGCTTCAAGTTATTTTCAATCCAATTATGTGCATCTAATGACAAAGACTTGATTTTCTCCCTGCAATGTTCATACACTAATGTGTCGGTCGCACACCCGGTTTGTCACAAAAGATTTTGCAAATTAATCTCACCGTGTTTTTTCTTGAAATTATCTCTTATATGCCTTAAACAATATTGATGGTGATGTGGTGCACTAAAACCCTCATGTAACGCCCTTATAATTCCTTTCATCCTATCCGAAATAAAGGTAATTATTCTTGGCGCACGGACACTTGGAATCCACTTGTATATAAGTTCAAAAAACCACTTCCAACTAGACGTATCCTCCACCTCCACGACTGCAAATGCTAGAGGAAATAACCCGCCATTTGCATCTACACCGGTCGCTACAAGAAGCACGCCTTTGTACTTTCCATATAAATGTGTACCATCAATGCTCAATAGCGGACGACAAAAAGTGAAGCCCTTAATAGCAGGACCAAATGCCCAAAACACGCGAGTGAACCTCTCCATACCCGGTGCAATCTCTTCGGATAATATTTCGTATTCAGTACCCGGATTATTTCGTTTGATAGCTTTAAGATACCGTGGAAGTAATTCATATGATTTTTCCCAATCTCCAAAAATTTTAGACAACGCTTTCCTCCTTGCATCATATGCCTTATATTTAGATATCTTAATCCCCCGCATGTCATATACCTTCTGAAATATCTGACCTGCATTCAGATCAAGTTCAGCTCTAACTTCAGGCATAATTAGCTTACATATATAAGAAGAAGATGCAGAATAATCATCGACATCCACCGACGGGTTGCAACATGTATGAAGTCCGCAATATCTACATATTACAAATTGCCCATTTGATGATTTTCTCACAGCGGCATTTAGCAACCAAGGACATTTTTTATTTCTCTCATCTTGCTCATTTGCGTTCTCTACTTCATTCTTATCGTTAAAGAAGCATTTCACATTGTAGTTTGTTGCATTAGTTTTTACCGGCTTGAATTTGACCCGATTCTTGATGGACCATTCTCGGATTGCAAAGATCAGTGCCTCCTTGCTCTCGAATAGATCCCCTTTTTTAAAAGTGAAGTCCTCAGGTCGTTGTAAATTTGGCCCAACATCAACAAATCCAGCTTGAGAAGTATTTATCCAATCCTCATTATGAAACTCGTCGGGCAACGGATCTTCAGCTTCCACATAATCATTGTTAACGTTAAATTGCTCCATCCAACGGGCGTCATCATCTATTCCAGCTGCCACATGCATGCTATCAATTTGCACGCCATCTTCTTCAAAATGATCTGAATCATCATCTGCTTCATCTTCTATAATTGCTCCGACTGGTGGGTAACCCGTAACATGACCTGAAGCGTCGTTAAATATATTAGTTGACGTCCCACCGATAGAATACTCACTTAAATGTTGTGGTTGAGACCATGGCTCTTGACTTGGAGATGTCATAAAACCAATCGACTCGTTGTCTAAGTCAAGCATCCGAGAAAACTCTCCTTGAGGTCGTGAAACTTGGGCAAATTCCTGAATCGGATACTTCTCAATAAACAACTCAATTGACGCTTGCTTCTCGACTAATTGTTTCATGTCATTCAATTCCTCATCTTCGGTAATCTCCACGGCAATAGTTCTACTCTCATTTATCGGACAGTTGAAGAACACCCTAATTGTATATTCTTCTTTCTTAATTTTAGTAACTCTGTGTATTTCCCTAGTCATTCCATCAAAATTACACGACTTAGATAGCATGAACATTTTCCGAGAACCTCCATCATACACCGGCAAATTATTCACTCCGACGCCGAGGCTCCCATTAAAGAAACAAATAATGGATATGGAGTTCGTCATCGAAACTGAAAATACGCAGTCCATCATATGCAAATAATCTATTAATATCTGAATAAATCCCAAATAATGGCTAAACCCCTAATTATTATTCATCATATGTAAATAATTACTAAACCCTAACTCCCAAATCACATTATTCATCCTATTGCACAAAATAAAAACTAATCCTACCCAATTCTAGCAAAATTAACAGCCAAAACATTATTCCCCCAATTCTAGCAAAATTTGATGAATATCCCTCTTAAAAATAATTGCTAAACCCTCTCATATGTAAATAATTGCTAAACTAAACCCTAACTCCCAAATCACATTATTCACTCAATTCTAGCAAAATTTGATGAATATCCCTCTCAAAAATTAACAGCAAAATTAAAAAGAAAAACACACCTGAGGATGGGGGTTTGGTGAGGGTCGATGGTGTCGGCGGCGTGACGAGGTCGGAGGGCTGTCACGAGAGCGGCGGACTGGTCACGAGAGGAATGAACGAAAAAAACCCTAGCCCGTGCAAATGGCGGTGGTCGGCGGCGGTGATCGGTCACGAGAGCGACGGATGGTCACGTGCAAATGGCGGTGGTCGGCGGCGGTGGTCGGCGGCGGGGGTCGACGAGTCGAGGGTTTTTTTTTCTTCGGGGGAGAGTGATCACGAGCGGAATGAACGAAAGAATGACGAGCTGGTGGGTTAGGCGGACTGCACGGGATTGCTAGTCCCGTGCAGTTCCGTAATTGCAAAAACGACCCTTTTCGGTCGGTTTTGCTAATTAATTTGTCAGACGGTCGATTTTGCCCAATAAAATTGAAAAAAGGGCTGTTTTAAAAATTTCTCCTTGAAAATTTTGTTTTTTAGCATATAAACCCATGAGTTTTATCATTTTTGTTCGTTTCTACCAATTGGGAATTAAGTTTGCGTACATCAAAATTTTCAATTTTATGAGCTTTTATCCATAATTTTTTTCCTATTTTGACTCAATGGCAATTATGTATGATGTATTCTTATTTTAAAATTCGCGACTTTTATGGATCATAACCTCTAGTTTTTGTTTATTTCTACTTAAGGACAATTAAGTACTTGTTCAAATTTGTGATTTGATTGCTATAACCTATGATTATTATTTGTTATTTTCCAGCTTGACTGAATGATAATAAATTATGCGTATTTGAAAATTTTCTATATTCATGGACTATAACCAACAAATTTTTTAATCATTTTGTTTGTTTCGATGCAATGACAATTAAGTATGCGTATATCAAACATTGTAATATTATGAGTCATAATCCATAAATTTTATCCTTTTCTTTCGTTTTGACTCAATGACAATAAAGTATATTTACTTCAAAATTCACGATGTTTATAGACAATATCTCAAGATTTTTTTGACTATTTCAAATTAAGGCCAATTAAATACACATTTCAAAATTCGTTATTCCATGGGTCATAAACTACAATTTTAGCCTGTTATTGTCCATTTCAAATCGTTGGTGGTAAAATATGTGCATTTGAAAATTCTCAGTTTTTATGGACTATATAACACGATTTTTTTTTATCATTTTTTGTTTGTTTCGACCTAGTTACACAGTACACTGTACGTAGTTGGGTCATGGTACCAATTTGGGTAGGCAATTTGTCACTTAAAAGATTTGGATTTGATGGAGGGTAGTTTGCTCCGGTACGCAAGTTCGGATAGTGGTATGTTATAAATCTTTTTTGGGTGCTCTTAACGTTTTCCGAAGTATATAGTAGAAAAGTAGATTCTAGAAAGCTATATATGCATTTCAAAATTTCAATATTTTTTCATACAAACTACTTAAATATTTCTTTTTATGAAGTTTGTTCTTTGTTCTATTTTTTCACATAGTTCGTGTTGGGATCATGGTTTCATTTCACGTTTTATTTACGTAAGTATTTAGTTACAATAAAGTCATTGGCTCATATATTTTGTTGTGCGCCTCCATTCACTTAGTTTCGCACATTGCGTTGCGTCTTGCGCATGTGCCCTTAATGAAACTCTGCGTCCCACATACTTGTAGGTGGTACACTAATTTTGGGAAACCAATTCGTGTATTGGTGGAATCAGCCGGCAAATGTACGGGAAATAAGTTTGCAGGAATTGTATGAAGGTTCGGGTGGGGAGGGGGTGGAATCAGGGGATCGCATAACTATGGTTTCAATCCAATGAGATTTAAGTACGAGTACATGAAAACTTGAGTTTACATGCTATAATCCATAATTTTTATATGTTTTTTTCGTTTCGACTCTGACAATTAAATATATACTTATTTCAAAATCTATTATTTTCATGGACCATAACCATATTTTTTTTCTATTTCAACTTAAAGACAATCAAGTACTCATAGTTCAAAATTCTCAATTTCCTATAACCCACAATTAATATCTGTTATTGTCCATTTTGACTCAATGACAATAAAGTAGCGTATTTGAAAATTCTCGATTTTCATGGATTATAATCCACGATTTTTAATCATTTTTGTCTGTTTCGACCAGATGGGAATTTGGTGTGCATACATCAAGATGTGCGATTTTATATGTTATAATCCCTAATTGTTATGTTTTTTTTCTTTTTCGATTCAGTGGCAAGTAAATATGTTTACTTCCAAATTCACGACTTTCATGGACTATAACCCTTGATTTTCTTAATTTAAATTTAAGGGAAATTAAGTATGTATAGTTCAAAATTCACAATTTCATGGCTATTACCTACGTAAAATATGCGTATTGGAAAACACTTGATTTTTATGGACTATAATCTATAATGTTTGAATTTTAGTCTGCTTCGACCCAATGAGAATTAGTATGTGTACATCAAATTATCGATTTTATGAGCTATAATTCATAATTTTATCCATTTTTTCTATTTCAACTCGATGGCAATTTAGTATACTTCTAAATTCTCCACTTTCATGTACTATACCCATGATTTTTATCTATTTCAACTTAAGGATAATTAATTACACATATTTTAAAGTTTGAGATTTCATTGGCTATAATCCGTGATTTTTGTTTGTTATCACCCATTCTTACTCAATGGTGATAAGATATGTGTATTTGGAAATTACTAATTTTTATGACTATATAACCCAACATTTTTTTTATCATTTTTGCTCGTTTCGGCCCCAGGGGAATTAAGCACACTACATGAAAATTTGTGATTTTATGTGCTACAATCCATAATTTTTACCCCTTTTTTGTTTTGACTCAATGGTAATTAAGTACACAGTTCAAAATTTGCAATTTCATGGGCGATAACTCAAAACTTTTGTCTGTTACTTACCTTTTCCTACTCAATGGCGATAAATTATGCATATTGGAAAATTCTCAATTTTGTGGACTATAACCTACTAAATTTTTAATCATTTTTGTCTGTTTTGATTCATTGGAAATTTACGATTTTATGGGCTATAATCCATAATTTTTTAATCTGTTTTTCTTTTGTTTTGACTTAGTGATTATCAAGTGTGCTTATTTCAAAATCAGCTACTTTTATGGACTATAACCCATAAAATAAATTTTCTGTTTCAACTGTGAAACATAAGGACAATTAAGTACATGTAATTTTAAATTCACGATTTTATGGGCTATAACCCACGATATTGTTTGTTATTGACCATCCTGGCTGAATGACAATGAGGTATGCATATTTGAAAATTCTTGATCTTCATGGTTTATAATCCGCGGTTTTTTAATATTCTGTCTGTTTAGGCTCAATGGAATTTTAGTATGTGTACATCAAAATTTGTGATTTTATGTGATACTTTTTATGTGGTTTTTTCCATTCCGACATAATGGCGATTTAAGTATGTTTGCTTCAAAATTCGTGGCTTTCCCGGAATAACTCACGATTTCACCTGATTCGTGTCCCGCATAAGCATGCATGGCCATCTCTATTTGCATGCACATGATAGATTTCATTTGCAAAAGATTCGTGTCCCGCATAAGCATGCATGGCCATCTCTATTTGCATGCACATGATAGATTTCATTTGCAAAAGATTCGTGTCCCGCATAAGCATGCATGGCCATCTCTATTTGCATGCACATGATAGATTTCATTTGCAAAAGATAAATGTTTGCAGTAAATATGTATTATCTATATTGGATCTAACTTCACAGGAATGTATCCCTTTTCAGGTTGGAGGTTGTATTAGCCTAATGAGAATTAAGATCAATCCTGCATCAGGATACTAACCTGCTGCAACTCGTTCGTGAGCTTCTAGAGCCGAGAGAATGGGAGATTAGATCAGAATTTTACAACAGTTTGTTCTCATGTATTCTGAAGTGAAACTACTTAGAATTTGAATCTTATACAAATGGCTGTACTGCTGTATTTCTGTAATTTGTGTGGTTTTTGTTCTGGTTTTTTTGTTCTGTTCTTTTATTATATTTTGTAAAGGGATACGTCTGTAGCATTTATGTACGAGTGGAAGCAGACGATATTGCTGGATGTTATCATCACTTGTCTCTATGCGGACGTTAAACTTTTGTTTTTTCTGAATTCTACGTACATTCTAGCTGGAAAATTCTCCATGTGGCATTCACGACTTTCCAAGAATTTCATCTTGCATGCGTGGTCAATGATTTGTAAAGCTCGCTCTTAAATACATATATTTTGGTGAATCCTGCTGGAGATGGTTCATATTCAGTGATGATTACTTCAGTAACCAAAAAAAAAAAAGGAAGAAGAAGAATCCTAAGATTCCTATTTTGAATGCTTCTTAGACGGTTCCTATAGTAGCCTTTGATCTACGATAGTTCTTAAGAACTTAAAATTTTAGTTTAATCAGGCATTTCCTGTGGAAGAATCCTATGTTACTAAGACAAATATGTATACATAAATTAAATCTTCTTGCTAATTATTTGCATTCATTCCAAATGAACAAAAAACTAATGAAATCATCGGTTAGCCCACGAAAATTAGAATTTCAATGTTCAAAGAACTAATTTAAATTTGTTCTAAACGAACTAAAATTGACAAAAATCGTTGAATATAGCTCATAAAAATTGTATTTTTGATGTACACATAATAAATTTACATCTGTCTGTATTGAACCAAAATTGACAAAAATCTTAGGTTAGCTCATGAAAATTGTAATTTTAATGTGCACATAATATATTTACATTCCTTCAGAAGGAACCAAAATTGAAAAAAGGGTTATACCCATGAAATATTGACAAAAATCTTAGGTTAGCTAATGAAAATTGTAATTTTAATGTGCACATAATATATTTACATTCGTTCAGAAGGAACCAAAATTGAAAAAAAGGGTTATACTTATACCCATGAAAGCTGTGAATTTTGATGAACACATAATAGAAATAAATTCATCCCGAACGAGCCATAATTGACAAAATCATAAGCCATACAGACCATGAAAATTGTGAATTTTGATTTAAACATAACAAATTTACATTAATTGAAAACAAATCAAAATTGATGAAAATCGTAAGTTATAGCTCATGAGATTTGTGAATTTTAATGTACACACAGTTAATTTACATTTGTTAAAAAATAATTTAAAATAAATAAAAATTGATAAATATCATTTGTTATAACCCATGAAAATTATGAATTTTTATGAATTTTGATGCACAAACAATTAATTTATATTCGTTTGAAATGAACCAAAAAAATTATGGTTTGTAAATCATTAAAATTGTGAATTTTGATGTATACACAGTTTAATTACATTCCATTGAAATGAACAAGTTTTGAAAAAATTGTTAGTTATATTGAATGAAAATTATGAATTTTGATGTACGCACAATTAATTGTTAGTTATATTAAAAAAAATTGTTAGTTATATTGAATGAAAGTGTGGGTAGCTCATGAAAATCGTGAATTTTGAAGTACACCCAATTATTATACGTACATTCTTTAGGAACAAACAAAAATTAACAAAAGCATGTGTTTGAGCTCATGAATATCAATAATTTTTATCTACACATAATTAATTTACATTTGTTTCAAACAAACGATAAATGGAAAAAGTCATGGGTTATTGTTCATGAAAATCACAAAATTTGATAAACAAACAATTAATTTAAATTTCTTGGAAATGAATAAAAACTAAAAAAAATCGTGGTCTATAGCTCAAAAAAATTATAATTTTGATGTAATATAATAAATTTATATTTGTTCAGAAGAAAACCAAACTTGAAAGAAATTGTGGGTTACCCATGAAAAAAGCAAATTTTGATGTACACATTATAAGATTACGTTCGTTTGGAACAAACCAAAATTGTCAAAATTTTAGCTTATAGTCTATGAAATCGCGAAGTTTGATGCAAGCATAATAAATTTATATTATTTCAAAACAAATCAAATTGACAAAAATCATAAGTTATAGCTCATGAAATTTATGAATTTTAATGTACACATAGTTGATTTACATATATTCAAAATGAATCAAAATTGAAGAAAATTGAGGGTTATAGCCTAAGAAAATAAAGAAATTTTATGAACACGCAATCAATTTACATTCATTTCAAATGAATGGGAAGTTTTTTGGGTTATAGCTCATGACAATCCTCAATATTGATGTACACACAATTAAATTACATTTCTCTAAATTGAACAAAAACTAACAAACATTATTGGTTATAGCTCATGAAAATTACGTATTTTGCTATATGCACAATTAATTTATGTTTATAAACAAGTAACCAAAATTAACAAAAATCATGGGTTATAGTTCATGAAAATCACGAATTCTTATGTACACATAATTATTTTACATTGTTTTAAAATAATTGAATATTAACAAAAATCATGGGTTATAGCCCATGAGAATTGTGAATTTTGATCTACACACAAATAATACATTTGTTTTAAATGAACAAAAAAATGAAAAAAAAAACTTTGTGAGCTGTAGTTCTGGATAAGCATGAATTGTGATAGACATAAAATTAATATATATTTCTTTGAAATAAACAAAAATTGACAAAAACAATGGGCTATAGCAATAAAAAAAGAAAAAGAAAAGAAAGTGACCTATATTTTTTTAATATCATGATTTTGGCCATTTACTAGTTTTGACACACTGAACAATAATTTCGTGGCAGCCAAACTTCACGATTTTGTTAGCTTTAACCCATAAAATTTGACCATTTTTATTCTATTCGACCTATTGGCACATAATTCCACATAGACTAAAATTCACGATCTTGTGAGCTATAACCCACAAATTTTGACCATTTTAAACTATTTGACCCACTGGTAAATAATTTCACGATGGACAAATTCACGATTTTGTAGACCATATAACCCATGATTATTTGCCATTTTAAGTCATTTCAACCTATAGGCAAATTATTAATTCATGATGTCATGAGTTATAACTCACGATTTTTAGTCATTTTTAGCTGTTTCGACCAATTGCCAAATAATTATGCATGCACCGTCGGTTGCTGCGCTCTTCGATTTGAACCACTTCGACTCTTTCTTCAGCTTTTTTTTACATGTAAAACTCTATGAAGAAATCAAGTAGATGGGCATGGGCAAAAAAAGCCCACGCTAAAAATATATAAATGAAAGTGCTCGCAACGGATACCGAAAAAGGGTGCTCCATCCTGAACCTTAAAAAAAAGAGAAAGGCATGTGTTGTTGTTTCTTGGCACTTTCCATGTTGATGGAGATTTGATTTCCATTCAACTGAACTAACTACTTAGTGGACTTGCTGCCTACCCCACCAGGCTGCCCCCACCTTAGTCAACAGCTCGCTCATATCACCATGAAAATTGAACTTAGATTGACAAATTTACATTCGATATGATCGAACTTAGATTGACAAAAATCGTAGGTTATAGACAATGAAAATTGTGAATTTTAATGTTCACATAAGAAATTTATACTCATTTAAATCAATCAAAAAGTAAGAAAAATCATGGCTTAAACCCATAAAAACCGTGAATTTTAATGCATACATAAAAAATTTACATTCCTATCAAAACACCCCAAAATTGAAAAAATTATGGATTGAATCTCATAAAAATCTCAAATTTTGATGTACACGATCAATTTACATTTGTTCTAAACAAACCAAATTTTATTAAAAAATGTGGGTTATAGCTCATGAAAATCATAAATATTTATATACACACAATTAATTTACATTTGTTCCAAATGAACCAAACTTGACAAAACTAACGGATTAGCCCATGAAAACTGCAAAATATGATGTTCACACTATTACGACCTACATTTGTTCACAACAAACAAAATTGATAAAGTTCATGGGTTATAGGTCATGAAAATTACAATTTTGATGCACACATAATAAATTTATATTCGTTCCAAACAAACTAAAATTAACAAAATTATGGGTTATAGCCCATGAAAATCGTAACGTTTGAGATACGCATTAAAACTTGTATTTGTTCGGAATAATTTAAAATTGATAAAAATTATAGATTAGCCCATGAAAATCATGAATTTTTGTGTATAGATAATAAATTTATAAAAATCATAATTTTGATATACACATAATAAATTTACATTCGTTATGCTCCAAACGATAAAAAAAATTAACAAAATAGTGAGTTATAGTTCATGAAATAGCGAATTTTGATGTATACATAATTAATTTATATTTGTTCAAAACAAAACAGAATTGACAAAAATTATGGGTTATTAGTTATTACTCATGAAAATCGCAAATTTTGATGTTCATGCAATTAATTTACATTAGTTTCAATCTAATAAAAAAATAATAAAAGTTATGCTTTATAGCCCATAAAAATTACATTACAATTTTAATGTACACCTAATAAATTTACAATCCTTCGAGGTGAACCAAAATTGACAAAAAAATCGTGAATTACAGCATATGAAAAGCGTGAATTTTGATGTACACATACTAAAGTTATACTCATTGGAACAAAGAAAAATTTTAAAAAATTGTGGGCTATAAAAATTACAAAACTCTTTGGTTAACGATTTTTTTCTCATTGTCCATTTGAACTTAATTGCGATAAAGTAAGCGTATTTGAAAATTTTCGAATTTCATGGACTATGTAACCCATAATTATTTAATTATTTTTGTCTGTTTCGACCCATGAGACCTATGTGTACATCAAAATTTATGATTTTATAGACTATAATACATAATTTTTATCTTTTCTTCCGTTTCGGCTCAATTATAATTAAGTATTGCTCACTTAAAAATTTGTGACTTTTATGAACTATAACCCATAATTTTTATTTTTTAAACTTAAAAGACAATTAAGTACGCATGCGCAGACTTCACGATTTCATAAGCACCCTTACTTTTGTCTATTATCGTCCATATTGACTCACTGGAGCTAAAGTATTGTGTATTTGAAAATTCTAGATTTTTTTGGACTAAACCGCAATTTTTTATCATGTTTGTCGGCTTCCAGTTTCAACCAAATAAGAATTAAATGTGTACATTAAAATTTACAGAGAAATAATTCATAATTTTTATTATTCTTTTCCATTTTATGTCAATGACAATTAAGTATGCTTACTTCAAAATTTGTAACTTTCATAAACTATAACTAATAATTTTTGTCTATTTATACTTAAAGATAATTAAGTACACGCAGTATAAAATTCGCGATTTCATATACCTGAACCCATATTTTTTGTGCGTTTTTGTCCATATCGCCTCAATGGTGATAAAAATATGTAACTTCTAAAATTTTCTACTTTTATGTTTACAACCCAAGATTGATGATTGTTTTTGTCGTTTCAACCCAATGAGATTTAAGTATGCATTACATAAAGACAACTAAGTTTGCGTAGTTCATGATTCGCAATTACATGGAATATAAGTATATAACGCATAATTTTTGTTTGCTATTGTCCATTTCAACTAAATGGCGCTAAAAGTTTGCGTATTAAAAAATTCTTGTCTTTCATAGACTATATAATGCACGATCTTTTTTTATCATTTTTATTCGTTTCGATCTAACGGACATTATGTATGCGTACATCCAAATTTACAATTTTACCTGCTATAACTCAATCATACACGATCAAGGCAGCATATGAACAGAAGTTGGAATTTTTTTTTTTTTTGAGAAAAAGGATGGATTACCACAAAGGTAATCCAGCCAGCTAAATTAAATACTCAAAAGAGGGAAGATCAAAAAAGATCTAACAAAAGACACCCGAACAACACGAGAGCAATATCGACCACACTGAAATAAACAATCAGAAAACGCAGCCAATTGTATCTAAACGAATATGCAGCTATTGCAGTACTACTGTTCCAAACAAAACGAATCAAAATTATAGCAGACAACACTATCTGCAATACCCACACTACATATTCCAAATTATCCCAAAACCTGCAACTCTTCTCTTTTTTTTTTTCCCCCACTCTTCCTCCCCCCAATACATTTGTCACAAAAATCATCCGTCAGATTGCGCATATCAACCGTCACTTCTAGCCCTTCAAAGCTGAGGGATTTTAAAGAGTCTAGATGAAGCAAGACAAGGCTAGAATGTCACTCTCATCAAAGGGGAGTAAATAAAGGAAGAACGTAATGTTTCGTTGACCTCTTTAAAGGGAGATAAGTTGAGCTAACAAGATTTACTTGAAGTTATGGTCCACCAACAGATGAACATACTGAAGATTGAAAAGCCCACGGTCACAGGTGACTTCAACCCTACAACATAGAATTAACCAAGGTTATCGATAGCGGATAGTGTCGTGTAGCGGTGAGGTATCGCAAAGGCTATTTGGGGCTATTGCGACAAAATAACGGTAAAAAACGCAAAGTCAAATAACGACCTAATTTAAATATGTATAAATATAAAAAAAAGAATTATAAAAAAGTTTTGAAAATCTAAAAGTGCATTTGATGATTTAAAGAGATCCTAAATATAAAATAGACATGTAATCATCACATAGTATCGAAGACAACTGGAGAAGTCAAAAAGTTATCATATTCGAGAAGATGAGCTAAGCGATGAGGGGACTGCACTAGGAGGAGCTTACGACGAGAGGAGGTGAGAGGAAGTGCTAAGGGAGGTGCCAGAGGCTATAAGAGGCGGCGGGAGTACGCCGGAAAGCGAGGGAGGCGGTGGGATGTAATTGTTGCGTGTCGGGTTTAACTAAAAAAAATAAATCTCACACTGCTTTTAAATAGCGATAAAAAAACGGATTTTGCCCACAATCGCCTGCTACTCACTGCTGTGGTGTGCTATTGGCCGCTTTCGCAAGTGAAAAACGCATATTTCGCATTGTATCACCGTTATTGGGCAACAACGCAGCGTAGCGGGAAGGGACTCCTAACGCTTTTAACGCCGCTATTGCGGGGCTATTTAGCGCTATTTATAACAGTGGAAATAACTACATCTATATGTGATGATTGATCTGCATTTTCACTTGTTATCTTTCGCATCGACAGTTCATTTCATTTCTGGAGAGCATTAACCATAAATTTGCACCGACAAAACAACTCAGAAAAAAGGTCTGGTGATCTGCATATCATACTACAAAACATGAACAAAGGATATGCTTCAAAATGATTTAACAAAAGCAGAAACTACCAAACAAGCTCAAGGGTATCGAAGTCTCCACCAGGTTGAATATATCCTGATTGGGTCCCTGAGAAACCATTAGCAAAGCAAAGGGGCAAGAGAAAAGTATTGTTTTTATGCTGTATACTTGTAAATAACCTAGGTTGGCAAACACTAACTAACGGGGAGCAAAAGCAGTACTTGTGTACGCTGCCATATGTTTCCTCTTGGCTGATGGATCAGTATGCAAATAGCAACAAATTTGAACGAAGATTATGAACCCAGTTTCTCAATAGAAGACTACAGATAATAGCATATCGATCATGAATCCAGTTCTCGAAGAATAAAACTTATAAAGACATCCAGCCTTAAAGAGATCGGTCATTTGTTACCTTCAACAAGCTGTTGAATAGTAATCACCTCCCAGCACATCTTCAGCATACATAAAATGACTCTGGATCTGCCATCTTAACTTAAAGATGCAACATGCAAACCCACAAATATAACTCCAAGGACAAGAACCAGAGATATAAGAAATCTACCATTCAAATCAAACTATGGTAACGATAAATTGTACCTACCTCAGTTTTTCCCTTTTATAGGAAGACCGAATCATTCATCAGAGCTGTTACAACAGCAGGCAGAGTTTTAACAAAAGTGGCACTCAAATTAAGAAAGAAAGAAGAGACGAAATGGTCTACCTCTTCAGAGTTTAGAACTGAGACAAACTATCTACACTATCACTTAATATGGCCGAACCGGGCTTCTTGACAACCTTCTGTGCCCGTGTCTAACAGGAGAACGGGACCTGCTTCTTCCACGATTCCTGTCTCGGTTTCTGTCTCTATCCCAGTCCCTCCCGTTTTTGTATTGATTGTGTCTCCAATCAGAACCTCTTCCTCCTTCTCTGCTCCCTCTGCCACTCCATTCCCGGGATCTTTCCCGCTCACCACGTCCCCGTTCCCCATGTCGGTCTCGGTCCCTCTCCCGCTCCCTCTCCCGTTCTCTATTTTCGTATTCCTTTTCTCTTTGCTTTCTCCGCTCTTCTGCCTCCTTTTCCCTTGCAAGTCTCTGTTGTTCCTTTGCTGCCTGTGGAATAAACTGATTATAAATCCATT
>NC_033803.1:402690-403125 GCF_001876935.1 Asparagus officinalis
TGCAGCTATATTTTGTATATCTACTTGTTTGGTAACACGTCCAAAATAACCTAGCTTTCAAAAGTTTAAAAAACTGGTATAGCTCAGCTTCCGAAAACCAACTTATAAGCTCGGTTTGACCAAGTATACTATTACAAATACGATTTTTATAAGATTTTGTCATAAAAGCCAAAGCCACTAAAAGCTAACATAGCTTAAAAGCTCCCCTCAAACCCCCAAAACAGCCTCTATAGCTCATATATCATTTGAAAATCTACCTTGAACTCACTGATGAAGTCTCGTACCATCCCATATCCAATGTGCTGCTTCCCAGTCACATGAGACTGTGTCCTCTCAGCAGCATCATTGGCTACAAGGAATGAACCACATGTCTCACAAAGAGCCATCTTCTTCTCCTGGGTAAGCATGAGTGCTTTGTCTCCTGCAGATTGTTGG
>NC_033803.1:403135-419305 GCF_001876935.1 Asparagus officinalis
ACCTATCAGATAAAAAATTGCCCCCAAATTAGGATTTTAGAACTTGAATGAATCATAATATGAAGACATAATAAGTGAATGTATATCACCTTCCTCATTAAGGCCTCCGCCTCATCAACCTTTCCAGCTTCACCAAGAGCTTCGACTTGTTCCAAAAGTTTCTTGATCTTCTCTTCTAAAACTAAGAGCTGTTCAGATTTTTCAGATGGAATCGGGGGAGGTGTTACCTCAACCTCCTGGGCTAACCGCTCACGACCACGCCTAACTTTTCTGTCCAAATCCATCACCTGGACAAAGAATCCCCAAATTCTGAATCAATAACTACCACAACTTCAACAAGAAAAAGCAAAACTAAAACTCTTGTTACATACCAGCTTCTCACAAAACTCTGCGAGTTCGGATTCAAATCTGGGGACATAGGAATCATGTCTAGGAGACTGCTCAAAACTGGCATGCACAAACAAACATGATTACGGAGAATGAAATACAGCCAGCTTTCTTGGTGACTTGTTCTCATATTATAGTGTGAAAAACACGAGCTCAAAATTGCTTAACATTCACATCTAATAGATACAAAAAAGGGTATTGCTGACAAAATAACGTCAACAGGACTTCTCAAAACTGAAACATATGACATAAAAAAGTGAACACCCAAGTAAAGAGAGCTTGGAGATTATTAAAGCAAAAACTAAATTGACTAATCAAAGGATGGAAATTGCAAAAGGGACATACTAGTTAAAGAAACAGATTACAGAAAATATTCATCAAGAAAATTTTGAAAACTTTATGGAAGGTTGCATCATGCCACAGAAGAGAAACATTTTGCAAATAATGAAAACATATTATTTCCTCATCATTGTAGTTATTCACTTATTCTTAATCGTTTCCTCTTGTCCTCTTCATGTGGCAACATGGGAAACTTATATTGAACTAATCTCACTCTTTTCTCATCATAATTAAGTAAACAGGTCAGTTCTCCATGTCATTCGTGACCACGGAAATTTTTCCTTCTAATTGAAATATATGCCTTATCCACATTTTGATGCTTCATCATTTAACTTATTTTCGCAACTCTATGACTGAATGATAAATTAGCATGGAATTTCTAGACAATTCTGCACCACGATCAGGATAACTGGAAGCTCCATTATCACCATTTTCAAGTAAAACTAGAATCATCTGTCTTTATTATGTTTTCTAGATACATGTGTGTGTTTTAGTGTGCACGCACACCAAATTTCCAGCAATGGATGCAGGAATATTCAGTTCAAGTATAGTACAAGACAAGCAAGCGACAAACTAAAACAAGTAGAAACTAAATGACTACTATAATGGGGAAAAGACAGAACGTATGGCACTAAGAAATTGCGTACCAATCCATACAATAAGAGCTCCACTATCCGATCTTATTGCTTCATTAGCAGTATTAACTTTTACTTTTAGACAGAAGGATGATTGTTGTTACCTGTGTTTCTTTGAGGATTTGTATTCTATATCCAAAAAATGCTTGGGAAGGCACACTTCAATCAACTGACAAACATCTAAATTGCACTTTTACTCAGAGGCCGTTTCAAATATTTGTATCTAAAAACCATGTCTTGTCTAAATGTAGTAAATTAGTATGAAAACCCAAAGACGGGAATTATTACAACTCCCCCCTCGTGCCCCAAACAAAAATTTGTCAGAAAGCAATGTATTAGTTACCTCAAAGGATTAAAAAACAATGCAATATCCAGGAGAACTCCAAATGCCAGAAACCCAAATTAAGGTTTCCACTTTCCTCCTACATAAGACATACAAAGAAGCTAACTTCAAATATTCTTTACTAGCTATAAACTATTTATTATGATTATGCACTCACTGCTCAAGCCCACTAATAAATCATCCCAATCATGAACATTAAAAAAGTATTGCATTAATCACATCATAGGATTGATTTAAACAACACGTCAAATTTGATATTACCTTTCTTTGAGCTTCAGATCGTGGATTCTAGGGCACGGTCCTGCGGGGAGGAAAAAAAAGGAATAAACTTTCGAAGAAGAAAAAAAGCCCAAACAAATTCATAGAAAGCCAACTCGGAGATTGAAGAGCTCACCGAGATCGCTCTTGGTGTTGACGAACAAATCGTGAGGGCAAAATCGAACCATGAAAGCTCCGCAAACCTCCTTATCGTCCCATCGGATCTCCTTGAAACCTTTCTTCTCCTCCTCCGTCAGATTTCGAGCTGCGAACATCAGTAACGGATTAATCGATCTAACAATTGAAAGATCGAGATCAAGATCGAGATCGAGAGAGAAAGGGAGCTTACCAGCTCCCATTAGTTCGTCGAGGGCTCTCCTCTGCGCGTCCATGGCGGATTCAATCCCTAGAATTGAGGAATGAGGGTTTCGGGGGAAGAGAGAGAGAGAGAGAGAGAGAAGGGGGAGAGAAAAACCCTACAAGCTAAGAAAGGATAAATAAGCGTTTAATTAATTAAAAGAGACTATTCGTAGAGTTTTGAGGGTTTTATATATAAATAATCTGGAGAGAGAGAGAGAGAGATTTTGCTTCTTATTTGTGTCTGATTAACTTATTATTTTGGATTAAGGCCTATAGTAGCTAAACTAAACTAAGAGAAATAGAGGGTACTTCCGAGCAAAAAAATTTATGTTTGTTTCCCTAGTTTTAATATCCTGGAAGTAGGTGAAATCTATTCCTTTATTTACAAATAGAAGGAGCAGAGAATTCTTATTACGCTACAGTAAAATAAACGGTAACATTATTACTGTAGAACACCGGAACACTGTAGCAATTTCAAGAAAACGAGATATCGTAGCAATCCCAGGACCTTAAGATTACTGTTATGAACAGTAACACTATTACTGCAGCATACCGGAACACTAACACTTTCAAAAATGTGAGATGCTGTAGCAATTCAAAAACTTACTGTAGCATTTAAAAAACATGATTGATTAGCATGAAAAAATTTATAGTCGTGCTTTGCACGGACCGCAAACTAGTATGCATCAATTAGAAAATAAATAACTTTTCTTATTAATGTTTCCCTTATCAGTTACTTCCTAACAACTTTTCACCGCTAACCAAATAAAAAAATTGAATGAAGAATGAGAACTACTGTTTCCACTACTTCAAAAAAAAATAAATATTACTTCTACAACTTCCTATTTCATAAATTTAAAAGTTATTTCTTTGATCTATTTCCTACTTTCAATACTTCTATCAAACCCAAACCAACCCTAAGGCTTTTTTCTGTATTAATCTCTCACATTTAGTTAATTTGCAAAATTCTCACAAATCACATGACTTGCTTATGAGAACCATCTAGCGAAACTCTAGCTACATAAATCATACACTTCCACTCACTTCTGATGAAAGCTACGATACTCTTCCACTCACTTGATACTCTTCCACTCACTTCTGTTGAAAGATACCTCCTTGCAAATCATAGGGCTTACTCTTATATCTTCCGATTCGTGGTGTTGTTTGTAATTAATCTCTCACCGCTTGATCGGATGTACTTAAAACTTTAACAAGATCTCGAGTTAAAAGAGGTTCAACATATATTTTTCAAATTAGTTTATCTTCTTCAAGTCTATTTCTTGTGTATCTTTTGAAACTAATAGGTTTTTTTTTTTTTCTTTAAGTCGTCGAATGCACATTCTCATCCAAAGTCTATTCTCACTTCCTAAAACAACAAGCGCTAGCATTCAAGTTTCAATCAAACTCAATTCGAGAAATCCGATATCTTACATTCTACGGGGATTTTGTTAATAGGAGCTCCTGTTTTCTTTCATGTGTGTGTGTATGTGCACATACATAATACATTCCAAGAAAAGACTTCAAGTAGAAGGACCGAGAAAATCCGATAATAAAGAGTTGAAAGCGAAAGAAAATGACTGCACATCAGAGCTCACAAATATACTAGGGCTCTCCATCACCAACATCCTCAATCCTTGCAGGCCAAGGATCCGATACCAACTTACTTGCATTTCGAAAACATGAAGCAATGACCGGTTTGATCATGGTGCCAGCTTCTCAACATTTTAGAACAACCAGACCCAACCCTTTAGATCAGACAAAAAACAGTTTAAATCAGGACTTTTACAAATATGCTTCGCTATATCATCAGATGCATCCTTAACTTGTTGCAAATACACAAGAAGGTCAACCAGAAACACACCTCGATTACCTCAAGATCGTCTCTGAATCCTCACATCTCTACCAGCAAACCAAGCAACCCTCATGAGCTGAATCCCGAAAACCAAAACCCACCAAGAAACCAACCCTCGAATACTCAACATTATCCACTCAGGCGCACCAATCTCAACTCCTAGCTGCAACCCTCGCATCAATTGCAACACTCTATACCCCTCATAAACAATCGGAGTAAGCAGCCACACGGGCGACTTCCAGTGCCATGTCAGTGTCTCCGTCAGCACCTGCGTCGCTAGAAGCAGGAGATAGGGTCCAAGCAACACCAAAAACGAAATGGACAGTAGCTTTGGTTGAAAATAGCCTTTATGCGAAGCAAACAACATTAATAAAGGACCAATAAAGCCAACGAAACTTGCACACAAATTCCAAAACCTGTAACTAATAGGAACTTGACTTCCATTTGATGATAAGTTTATTCCTCCTCCTTTAGGCTTTGCACAAGAATCAGCCATGAGAAGAAACAAAGTCGCTCCCATGCTAAATATACAGTCTAGACCGACCAATGAAAGGAGTCCAGCAACATTGGGACCGAGAAATACAGAGGAAAGAGGCAACCAAAGAGTCGGTACCATACCCGTTATCAATAGAACCGATGGACCCAGAAGCCACATTGGCCATTTAAGCGGTTGATGCTGAGAAGTTTGCTCACTTTTTATTTCAAAGACTGTTTCTTTACTCTGGACATTAGATAGTTCTTGAAAGTCTTCAGTATCAACAGAATCGACAATGTTACTTTGCTTGATAATGCTGTTGTCTTCGTCCTCGATGGGGGTGTAAGGAGATGATGCTTCCCAAGAAAACAGTTTGGAGCAAAATAAAGGTAGAGCTTTGAGACGATGATTGACGACTGTGGGTTTGTAAGAAGGAGCTAATGCTTTTTGGAACCTTGAACTGCAGAATTGGCTGTTGATGATAAAAGGCCTCTTTGTGAGAGATGCTGACAAAGTTAAGGAGGCCATTACTTTGCAATTGGTAAGTGTACTATGTAGACGTTCAGTTCATCTGGCAACAAGTTGATACAAGTTCAGCGTTATCATCAGAAAATTCCTAGTAGTACTAACCAGCATGATTAAATACTACCTAAAGAACATATAAAAGAATTTCATCAAGGGAAAAAATTTAATATANATGTGTATCACGTACATCAACATAGATATACTTGCCCTGTGTCTCCTGGTTTAATAAATATAGTTATCATAAGCATACATGAGCATCATCTTTGTGCACACTGTGGTGCAAGGAAATGTGGATATGCATGATCTTTATAGCCAAAACTGCCAAAACTAGACGATGGGAATTTATTATGTCAATATGTTGGGAGCATAACCGTATCATATTTTATAACCAAAACCATTTCCCGTTGCTAGGAAGAAAACAAGCTCAATAAGTGTTGCTTACCCGAAGTTTCCAACAAGCACGCATCTCAAACTTTTAGTCATCAATCAATCAGTCAATTAATAATCGTTATAGTTCTTATATTTAAGTGTTTCATGCGATATTTAAACATAAATACAAGCATTGCACCTTAACACCAATATAAGGTGTCAGCCATGGCAATAGTTCTCTGAAATCCAGACACAATAACACAAGTTTTGTACATTGCTTTTTTTTTTTGGGTACAGATGTATTTATAACTCAAGCAAATCTATGCAATGAGCTGCTACTGATATATAAAGGCCCTGAAACAATAAAGAGGACATTGGGCATGAGTTGGCACCTCATTTAGCACAATAAGCTACCAAGAGATAGTACCAGTCAAGGTACATCTACTCTGATGTGACTAACAGGGAGTACCTCACCACTAGTCCATCTCTTCGTAGCTCATTATGTAAAATGAGCATTCCCTCAAACCTTTTTTCATAAAGAAATGATCTGTAACCAATTGGATGCCATAGGAGCATAAAACACATTCTCCTAGTAAATATTCTTGACGTGACCAACGGTTACACGCTTGCAAGTATGGCCTGGATGGATACACGCTTCCAATCACGTCACATACACCAATATTGAGTGGAAGGAAGTCTACTACATGTTATCAAAAGAAAATAGGTGGCGGGATGAATTAAAAATACGATAAGCGATAAAATCTAGAGTTTAGCAGGATAGGATGGTGGACATGTGGTTGTGTAAGTTTCCAAGAAGAAGAATATCATGAGATAAGAAATAATGGCTGTTGCTGATGGAAAGAAACTAGAGTGACAGAGAAGTGATATAGAGCAGTACAGGCGAAAAGGGAAGATGAGCAAGAAAGAAAATATATTCTCAAGCAAACCTCCTGTATTTCTCCCACATAAGGGTTGTAATGTACTTTTTCACAAGCCTCAAATTTAAATCAACAAACTCCTAGTGGCACACCACACTAGCTGATGTAGTCAGAGCTACACCCTCAATTTGGCTTTCAATTCCACGCAAATTCCCTTCTTTGGCTGCAGTTGCATTCTAGCTTTCTAACTACTATCAAACTGCAAAAGGGACTTGTTAACAACTTCCAATTTTTTTTTTCTCTGAGAAACTAATAACTCCAAAACTAACTCAAAACATTTAATTAAGAAGAATAAGAAGAAGAAGAAGAAGAAGAAGAAATAAAGAAACTGAATTGAAAACAAAGCAAATCAACATGGACCTCTGTCCAACAGCAAACAGTCTATTAAGGCAGATAATTGCCAAGGTTCTTAGAGACTTAGCAGACCAGAATTCCGTCAAATTACTGAATTCCCCACCCACCCACCCACCCCGTGCCCGTGCCCCGCTTCATATACATCCAGATGATCATAAGTTGTTAAAGAGCCTCTCCTTGTTGTTTCCTTATAAATCTACTCCTCTATACAAATGGGAGAACCCAAGATTCACTATTCATACTACACTAAACGCTACAGTATTATTTATGGTAACAAACACGAAACTGGATATTGTTGTTTTTTCGAAAAAATATCACGGTAACACACGAGAATACTGTAGCAGAAGCGAGATTAGGTAGCAAATATGCCGTGCAAAGCCGCACGGTGTTCACACTAGTATTAGTAGTCGTAAATCAATATCTGCCGATTAACTTCGTCAAGAATTGGCATCCTCAGGATGACCAAGAAAGAGAAATCTGTAACAACAGCTTAAGTGTTATTTTACATGGGGGACAAAAATGAAGGTTTGCCTACGCTAACCAATCAAAATCAGTTTCTTTGGCGGCCCTTCTATCAATTCAGTGCTAATGGTATTAGCTCCGATTATCAGGGTTCCTCAAATTATTCACAAAATTAAACTATAGGGCGTAATCCCTACTCTTAACTCTTCTAATTAATCTCTTCAGGGTCAATGGAAACTCAATTACGAAGTATCCTCCTCCTCCTCCTCACCTCTGAAGTGCTTCTCTGCGCTTTACTAGAACATAATAGAAAAAAAAAATAGCTTGACGAGCAGCTTGGAGCAATATAAGCCTCACAATCTCATTAAAATTGTAATTTCTTTTCTTCATCTTAAAATCGACCCAACTGATCGAAGCTTCGTTTGCTCATTTTGCTGGTGATAAAAGAAAACCCATCACTTATTTCGCTCGACAAGTAAAATCTTTAGCAAAATAACAAAAAATAACAAAAAATCCATATTAATTACCCCAAAAAATCTAATGATAATAATTACAATGAAAATTTTCCGCGGGGTACCTGGTTCTAGTTCCTTTGATCTGGGGATCCTCGGGCGCTACAATCGGAAGAAGACTCGATGACTTGAAGAATATTCTCGGCGACCCGAAAATGAATTTCACGAAGAAGAAGAAAAAACAGAAGGGCTAAAAATCAACCAAATTGGCTGCAAACGTTATGGCTTATTTTATGGGCCTCTACGCTGTATTGGGCCAAGCTTTTTGGATGTAGATCAGGCCCACAACAGCGTAATCTGTACGCAATGTGTGATTTATACGCATATTTTTTTAAGACGTATTTACAAGTATTCACATGGAAACCACCTTTAATTTGTACCAACTTGATAGAAACCACATTGCATTAAAAAATTTTGGTAGAAACAACCTTTAAATGGGATTTCTATTCCTATCTCGTCACACTTTGCGCTCATGTTTGCTTAAAAAAAATACTATCTTTACCCATAATACCCTTACAGTGTGTTTGGGAGCCTGTTTGGATTTGTAGGGGGTGAAGGAAAGTTAAGGGAAACTAGATGAGAGAATGGAAGGGAAGGAAAGGGAGTTTCCTTCCCCTTGGTTACACCCCAATTTGGGGGGTAACAAATTTTATATTATTAGGGGGTGAACCAAGGGGAACTAGGGTGAATAACTTCACCTCCTAAATGTTCCCAAACAAGGTGAATGGAGGTGAATGGTTCCCCTAACTTCTCTTCACCCTTATTCCCCTCAATCCAAACAAGCCCTTAGGGAAGAGAGGTGAGGGGAAAAGTTCTCTCCCGAATTCCCCTCTTCTACCATCCTAAATGGAACTCCCAAACAAGATTAAAATTAGATCTCTCTGCCCTCCATCCAAACAGGCTATTAGTGAGAACTATACAATAGCGGCAATACTCGGAGGCCAACTAATATGTGGACCAGTAGCAGGAGGCAGTTGTAAGTACTAAGCTTTGATTAATAATAGGCCAGGATTAATAAATTTGTGTTGAAGATGTTAACGAAGAAGTCCTTACTATGCTAGCAAGCAACAGCTTTAAAATGAGAGGTATAGCCTTCGCCCTTCCCAATCTTTTTTGTTGGTAAACAGTAAGAATACACCTACCTTTTGGCATTTAAAATTTCTGGTAGTATTCAACACTAATGTCAGGTCGGTTGATACCATGCACATGATCTTGATCCCAAAATTCATGGGATGAACTAGATTTATATATTTTGGCGATCTTGAGGTATGCTGACCACATGTGACGTGTGTTTTCGACCGTGAGACTAGCCAAGATCAACGGCGGACGGGCTCAGAATTTTGTCTCAGTGGTGTCCTCAGATAGCTTAACATAGTCATACTTGGAATCTAGATAATTTTATATATAGGTTACCCTCACTAGTGGTGTACCTACTCTATTATTGTTGATGTCCTAAACAGTAAATACAAGTAAAAGTAAATGAAAATACATATAATGTAGGATATCCAATGGTGTCGCGTGTTATCGTTGGACACTTGGGCTTAAAAGTATCAAATTTACCGAGAGAGGCTGATTTCACCAGGACATATTGGTCTCCTTCCTCTAAGAAGCCAATTAATAATGTATGTATTTAGGACTCAGAAGAGAAGGCCATATGAAATCGTGCACATATATAACAAAACCAAAACAACAACATTAACAAATCCTTTTCTAATTCACAAAACCCCTCGCATTTATTTACATGAAAACTCTTTCTGATGATCATGATCATATCCACAGCTATAAGTAGGAAGAAAATGAGGAAAGAAGAAATAAAACACTCATTAATTAATTTATGCTGGCCAACTAATTAAACTTTGCTGTTCTCCCGTCGTGAAAGATTAGGACGGTCCTCCCCTTTCCTCCTGGTAACCCGAATGTAACAAACGACGATTGCCAGGACCGCAGTCGCAAACCCCCCGAGGATAACTTCGACTCCTACCATCGATCCGGGAGGAGGAGAGGGCGGCTCTGTGGGGCTAAGAGGCCTAGTAGACGTTGCGAGTGTAGAAAGAGAGCAAGCCATATGCAGGCATATTAGGAGAAGCCAGCCAGCCATGGAATGGTAGTAGCTAGCTCGGATGGGAGAGTGTGATTATAGAGAGGAGAGGGCTCTTATAGGGAGCGGCACGATGGTCGGTCGCATTTGAATAATGTAGGCGTGCGTCTAATCAACGGACTAATTTAATTTTATGTTTGTTGAACTTTGTTGGTGAACGTCGAAGGAATCCAAGAAGACAGCTGTATCATCCAAAGTATTTGGCAGGAATCTGAGTTTAGGCTGATTTTGACACGAGAGTGCAACGCGCTTCTGCTCTTGCTGTTCAAATCCCGCGAGCGCATCGAAGCTATTTGGAGTAGTCGTCAGCTTGCTATTCGGAAAGCTAAGCCTTTTTGAGGCATGGATACTATTTATTATTATTTAGATGCGAGAAAATGCAGTTGTCAGATTTGGCTTGAAAGTGGTCACAAGGCGTGGGCTGGCTGCCCATTTAAGCATGGATCAGGGCCCACAAGTTTTGTTTCCTAGCAGTTTTTTTTATATTTTTATTTACCTTTCAATTTCCATCCTTGACCCTACCAGAGAACACCTCCGGCCTGATGGAGGATAATTTTGTAACTAAAAAGGGTTCTTCCCTCTAAAATGCCACGTGATACGTTTCGGCTACATACATATATGCACATTTGCAAGTATTCGCATATACCCACCCGGTCATCATATTTAATATTCAATCAGATGCGTTTATGATTATCACCCTCTACCTTTTTACCTTTCGTTTTTTTCGTATTCATCCTTGTTATAGCTTCTTGATTTTGCATCTGGGGCCTATTTGGCAACCTGCTGATGGAAGTTAAGCCAGCTCAGTTTTTTTTTTTTTTTTAATCAGGCCAGAATTGAATCAAGTAGGAGGTTGTCCCATTTTAGCCTGATGACTAAGAGGCTGAAAGATGAACTAAAGTAAATTGGGCCATCTCCGGCCTAACTTTTTCCGTACACAAACCTATGCTCAAACCGGACCATATTTGAACCTGACCCGGTTTCACTGGTTTGCCGTACATGCTCATACTATTACCTAGCTTGTTTCGATAAATACGAATCTGCGTCCCCGAAGGACTACTAGGCCACAACTTTCTCCAGTTATGTTTCGCCATCGGCGATGGGTGCAAAAGGCCAAAGCCCAGTTCATGTAACAGTAGCACACACAGACTACACCGGCCTCATGTGTTAAATAAAAGTTGCCGTTTAGACACTAATTATCATGAAATGTAATTTGATAGGTAATTGAGATCGAAAAACATCAGATTTCAGATAATGACTCATAATAGAGATTAAATCAAAAATTAAACTGAGTTAAAGAACATAGCCTGTTGATCGAAGCGTGCTAGGCACTGTCCCAAGAATCTAATTGCCCCCTCTCGTACATGGCTACACGGCAATGATTCTCGTCAGCACGAGTTTCAAGAAGGCTTTGCGAATTCTTCGTAGACTTTCAGGGAATCAGCCAATAACAGTAAGAAGAAATTTTTGGAAGAGAAGAGAGGAAATGAAGCACACAACTGTTGTAAGCAGGTTAAGGAAAAATAAACCCCCCCCCCTCAATTCGAGCTGCATTCGTGTCCGAAATGGTCGGTACTTCGTGGCGAACTTGCGCACTCCCCACCACCCAGCACGAAGCCTGTTCGGCGATGTGTGCTGTCATCTCTAGTGTGGGCAGTAACCCTATTGCTTCTTAAGCATAGGACGAGAAAAGGTTCCGAAGGACAGCGCTTTGATATATTACCGCCAAAGATCTGAAGACTGCAGAGGAAATAAGTGAACTCACTCCATGATACAAAGTATGGAAATTCTGTCTTATAATCTCTCCCCGGATCTTTCCGTACCCCCCAAACCTAGAGTAGCTTATGGTGCGGAACGTACAAATCGATCCTGTTCATCATGGTTCTGTACTGAACTGAGCAAAATAGGGTCACGCCTACCGTCAGTAATACGATTAATCGCTGCATGGTCTACTTACCCCAAAGCAGTTACCCGGATCAAATGATAAGTGCTGGCTATTCGCCGCCCACCAAGCGAAACCCGTCTCTTGGTCCGCCCTCCACGACAGTTTAAAGTTTGAAATAATTTCCATAAAGAGCGTTTGCGCAGCCGGTATGTGAACCCCCATGGAAATGAAGGTTTTCATTGAGGCTGATGCTTAGCCGCATCCAAGCACGAATACTCGTTAAGAAACTATGTTAGTGTAAAGCTCAAATCAATCTGCGCGGATTTCTTCGAAACATAGTCAAGCATAGGAGAGAAAGGAAACGGTTATAAACAATTTCCTTTCTCATCTCCTATCCAACGTGGGACTAAACTTTCCCACTTTAAGAGCAAGTTTTAAGATGCAATTCCAACATCATGTTGTTGAGTTGTGGCCCTAATTTAAGTTTTTGCTGTCTGAGGAGATTTTTCCAGAATTATGTAGTAATTTAGCCATTTTTCGACATTGTATTTTATTATGACCGTTACCAATCCTGGTATGTGAAAATGAAAGTGATGACCCATGAATGGCAACACTTACGTATGCAAATTACGAGCGATATTAAAATTAAAAACATATTACAAACAAAAAGGATACGGTTACGGCCGGTTAATGCCATAGAAGCAAAAGACAATAACTTTACTCTATCAACACTCACGCAGCTTCATTACTCACTTCTACCACCCAAAGATCGAAGCAAGCAATAGGAGCCCAAATGAGCTGACACTGAGAGAGTTAAATGCAAAAGCTGGGTCGCTGGCAAAGGCCATCAATTTCTATCTATAGATTCCAGTTATTAATTAGCAGTATTATTATTATTATTATTATATTATGATGATGTATTTTCGTAAGAAAAATAGTGAGAGCACCCACCAGAGTACATTGATTTACTAAACGTCAACCCACTACAGCTCATTCTCATGAAGTTGAAACTTCCACCAACCTAATAAAAACATGGGGAAGGATTCCAATACTTGAAGCTGACCGGGTCTTCATTGGGCCTCCAAGAATTAATGCGTTCTTCAAAAAGACTTGGTTTGGATTCTATCGGAAGTCGGTGTTCCTGGAAACAGTCTCGTGCTTGGTTCCTGATCTCTCATCTATCCCTCATTTGGTGTTTAATCCCGGGCGGCGGGGGGGGGGGGTGGGACTGGTCCGTAAGTTGGCGCAATCACTAAAACAAGCCATTAGGTTCTAACGAGATAGCATTAGACACTATAAGCCAAACACAATACAACTAATAAGCCAAACACAATATCATAGTAAGACAAACGAATTTTACATGGTTCAACAAGTTGTCTACGTCCACGGGATAAGGAAGGGGGGTTCTTACTATTAGAAATCAAGAGAATACAAACATGGTTACAAATCTCTCAAATAAACCCTAAAACAAAGCATCCAGATCTCTCACAAATCTTTCACAATTGGATACAACAATTCTCTCTCAAAGACTGCTCAAAACGTCATTGTTTAACCCTAATTAATTAGGATTAGGCTTATATATCAACTCAGAAACGAACCGGGTCAAAGCCTGTAACCCAGAAAATAACCGCTACGCGGTCGACCTCACACCCCACGAGCGGTCGACCTCACACCCCACGACAGAACACAAAAATCCTACAGGGTACTCATGGTCAACCGCGTCGGTCGACCGAATCGATTCCCGAGACCAAAATCGATTACAGGGTCTCTGCGGTCGACCGCGACAGTCGGCCGCCTTTAGCTCCATAACACATCTGGACTTCCGTGCATGTTTCCGGTCGACCGCCGCTGACTCGCGGTCGACTGGCAAACATCCTGGCAGCTTTTCCTGTGCTTTTCTGAACTGTTCTTCGTCGCGTTCGTCATTTATTCAGTCTGGATAGTTGGAATGTTTCAATATAGCTTCCATGGTCAATTGGAGAACTGTTTGTTCCCCCAAAGCCAGCGGAGGTCTGGGTGTGATTAACCTTCATCTTTTCAACCGTGCCCTCCTCTCCAAATGGCTATGGCGCTATCATGATACCTCCAGCTATGTAGGGAGGGTACTCCAATCTATCTACTCCTTCCACCATCACAACCCATCCCCCTCCAATCTCTGTTCTCACTTCTGGAAAGACGTCCACTCATGCTCTGACATCTTCTCCCCCTTCATCTCATGGTTGATTGGTAATGGCTTAGCTGCATACTTTTGGGAAGACAAGTGGACAGGAGCCAACTCTCTCGCTAGCCTCTTTCCCCAGGCATATGATTTAGCTTTCTCCAAGTTCGTCCCCATTGCATCTCAAGGGAGATTTCATGAGGGATCATGGGTCTGGCATCCAATCATCAGGCGTCCCAGGAATGTCGTTGCTAGGACCCAAGTGCAAGCTCTTCTAGACCTTCTGTCCTCTCTCAACCTTGCTCCTTCACCCTCCGCAGTCTGCCCTGACAGCCCATCTTGGTCGCTATCAGCCTCAAAATCCTTCTCAGTTAATTCCCTTCGCCGCTTCCTAGCAGATGGAGGTATGAGATCCAAACACCTTCCATCCATATGGAACAACTTCCTGCCAAGTAAAGTTCGGATTTTCTTCTGGCTCCTAAGCTCTCTTAGATTGAAGACTAAGGATAGACTAGCCTCTCAAGGGTGGCTAGCTGACTCCAGTTGCAGCTACTGTCCAGAACAAGAATCTCACGACCACCTGTTCTCCTCTTGCATCCGGACTCAAGTTATCTGGTCACCCTTCCTCCTTAAGTTAGGCATGGCCTCCCTCCCTGCTAGCACATCCAAGTGTCTAGATCTCTGTTCAGACCCAACTGTCCACGCCTCCACCCGCCTCTTATGGAGTGTATGCTTTCCTACCATCAGCTGGGTCCTGTGGCACGATCGTAACAATTTGATCTTCCGCAACAGCTCATCTTCGCCCCATAGCATTATTAAGAAGTCTGTTAACTTCATTCTTCTCTGGGCAGGGGCCTCCAACTCCAAGAAATCGCTCGAGATCAAGAAGCTCATTCAAGACGTAGGGCTCCCAGATATCCTTGAATCAAGCGAGGACAGCAACTCGTCGCCTTGAACCGTTTCCCCCCAATCTGGTTCCTGCTCTTATCGCTGTGGGTTATTTTGGTGCAGCAGTTAACATCCTAGTTTTTTTCTTTTGTTTTAGAGTGACTTATACTGTACATTTCTGGTTGAATTTTGTAATCTCTCCTTTGACATCCACTACTGATTTGGCCTTGTTCTCCACCTCGGAGCAGCAGCCTGAATCAGTAGTAGATATCATTTTTGTTCCATCCCACCTTGGGCTTCAGTAATATATTGATAGGGAAATCCCTATTTTCACTCAAAAAAAAATATAGCTTCCATGGTCTTGGCTTTGATTACGAGTTGGGTTATCAACAAAAAGATAAATAAATAAATAAAAAGGAAAAAAATTGTTAAGCCGCTTTGTGCTACATAATTAATGGACAGAGATAACTAGGTATTTTATAGTTGTATATAGAGTTTAGATTTGATCGATTTGTACACCAATGCACAGGCTAGCTAGTTGTCATGCGCTTGCTCTGGTTGGGCGATCTTGAGTCCTTTCATAGGGTATGGTTTCAATAATTGATATATACTATTTTTCATAAGAACAGACAAATGATCATCCATCCTATTTTAATTAGAACAATGATATGGTTCGTAGGACTATGATAATTAGCGATATGATTTCGTAGCACTATCCATTATGATAATAAAAGTTTTAAGGTTTGGAAAACTGGCTTAGTAATTCAAATTTTCAGAATTTGGTCGAAGCGTCGGCAATTTCCGGCAGCTTGGATTAAAGTCGAGTCTTATGTCAACTGGCTTAAGCTTGACACTAATTTATGATGAAGTCTAATTATGAAGAGCACTGTGGTTTTTGAAGTTTGTAGTCCAAGTTAAGCTGGCAACTTTAGACTTGACGTTGACTTGTTAGAAGGGTCCGAGTCTTCCAAAATTTTCCAGGGCGCATAGAATCTTCCAAATTCACAGGAAGACTCAATTTTGACACTACATTAATGTGTAAGTTAAGAAGTCAGAGTGCATGTACTTTCAGAAAGGACAAATTTTTAAAAGGACTGTTTTAAAATTTTAATTAGTGAAACCGACCCTCTAAAAAAATTGAGCAAAAACGACCGTTTCAATTGCACGGGACTAGTAGTCCCGTGCAGTTCTCCCAAAATAAAAAAACAACCACCGATGTCTTTCCCGGCCACCCATACCATATCCGGTCTCTCCTCCTCCGCCTCCTCCAAACACCTCACCACCGCCTTCTCGGCCTCCTCCACCGGGAACGAGTCCCCCAGCCTCCTATCC
>NC_033803.1:419508-426863 GCF_001876935.1 Asparagus officinalis
CGACGCTGGAATCGATGTGGTCCATAGAGATTTTGGTGAAGTTGGGGCTGGAAACGATGGAGGAGGGAGATGTGTTGTATCTTCGAGATGTTGAGCTTAATTTAGAGTGGGATTGGTCGATTTTGCTCAATTTTTTTTGAACAGTCGGTTTCACTAATTAAATTTTAAAAACAGTCGTTTTTAAAAATTTGTCCTTTCAGAAAACCCCCGCACCATGTAGGTTCTTCCTGACCGTAGAGATGCTATATAGAGGGGCATGCACAGGGTGTTCCTGACCATAGAGGAGCAGTTTTAATATGTTACTGTCTCTCCACACGGTTCAGATCACCCCACGTGATGGGGTGTTCTGATAGAAAATGGAATAACGATAGAGGCACACCACCGGACACACCCTCTGCCGCACTCCCTCTCCTGCTACAGTACAGGGGCCCGCATGATATTTTTTTTCCCTCTCCTGCTACAGTGCAGAGACCCGCATGAGATTTTTTAAAAAATCTCATGCGGGCCCCCCTACACTATAGCAGAAAAGGGAGTGTGACAAAGGGTGTGCCCGGTGGTGTGCCTGTAGCGCCTCTCTAGAAAATGCACTCAAGAAGTCCATATTCCATTCCTCTATTCATTTTGTTCTATATTATAGTAGCCAGGTAGCACATGAAATGAAATAAAAAAAATCCATTTAATATTCTATATTCACACTGGATATTTTCGTACATTATGAATGTAAAACTCCTCAGACAAGTGAAATTAAAAAAAAATGAATACTATATATTCAGTATTCCTTATTCATTGTTCTTGTGTGTGCTGATGTTTGTGCGCGCCCTACCGGCTCATGTTTTTAACCGGGTGGCCAAAAAATGAAGAATCTTGAGACAGATGATCTCTCTCTCTCTCTCTCTCTCTCTCTCTCAAATGTTTGAACTTTCACAGCCTTCATATTCTAATTAATGCTCTTCTTGCTTTCCCCTAATCCATTGGCTAGTAAATGAACGCATCTGATTACGACCATCGAGTATGGTTCGAGTGCATGCACTGGTGCTGTGCTCTTCCATTACATGCAGCTTTAAATCATTTGAACGTGTCACGTCAACACAGAACATATAGAAAAATCATCTCATCTATCAGTTCCTGAAAGAACACCATGATACATACCTACTCTATTTAATATTTCATGAAGTTCTCTATCCAATGAATTCAAAATGGTGTAGTTTTTACACCAAGTTAGTGTAGTTTTTACACCAAATCACTATTCCATCGCCAACCATTACACCAAATTTTACACCAAAAAGAATATTCATTTTATTTACAAACTATAAAATGAGATATAGTTGGAATATTTGATTTGTTATAACAAACTATAAGGGCAAACTTGGGAAAAACTAAAATCTCCATATCTACAGTGCTGCGTCAAATCTGGCGCAATACTGTAGCACATCATCATAATAGCGCTGAATTTGCAGTCCGGTTGGAGGAAGATTTGGCGCAGTTTTTGCTTCATTTTGGGTTTTTGGAGTTGGGTTGGAGATGCCCTAATATGCAACCTTCAATAATTGAGTTGTCATCATTGTACGCTGGCTAAATAGGCTCGTGCTACGTATTTAAATTTAATATACCTAATTAACTTCGGGGGAAAAATTGTATATATTCTGACCATAGTCCCTACCCTCCAAAAACCAATTCAATCATTTGATGGTGCGACGGGACCACGCTATAGCAATGAATGGACATACAAATTCATTCGGAGCGTTTGCTAGCTACTGACTCGGAATAGAGTGGTTAGCAGGCCTCTGAATATGCTTGTGGGCCCAATTAATCATGCAGGTGGGTGGGCCTCATACTGTGTACTTCGCGGTAGATTGCCGCTTTCTATCGTAGCTTTTTTCCATGGATTGAAGAGCTAGTTTCCTCTTCTTATGCAATAAGCCAAATCTTTATGTGAAAATAATTAATAGAGAATGATACTGTCAGAAGAAAAGAGGAAGATCGAAAAACTAAACAACTCTTATTATTAAGTATAGAAAGTTTATTTAGGGAAAAACAAAATCAAATCCAAGTATCCAATATTTAATCGAGTTGGCGAATGTGCGCACTGCTTAATGAACAAAATAACTCATCTATCATCTTCAAGTTAGGATTCAGGACTTCAAATCATGGCAAAAGCAAGAAAATACAGTACACCCTCTAAACCTGAACGCACTATCGTACACAGGTTGGTAGAATCCGAAAATTTGAGTACCAATCTGTTCCGTTTCATCTTAAAAAGTGGTATTATCGTCAAAAAATAAAAATGAACTAGGATTTGCTTTGTAAGTAGGACACAACGAGCTATATTTTGTAAATCAGGACGTAAATCACAAATTTGTTGAAGGAGAAGAAAAACTCGCGGTATTCAGAAACCATCGAGTCTTGCTTGAGCAGTACGCAGCTCTGATCATGATTTTGCATAGAGATGGATGGTCCCTCTCATCAATGGAAAGACTTTTGGTGGTTAGCTATAATAAGAATACCTTATCATTTTTTTAAAGCACAGGTTGGTTCCTATGCTAGTAAGAATAAAAAGGAAGTAAAATCACTATAATTAATGTTTTTGATTGAAAAGGACAAACGAAGCTAGAGAGCGAGCCCGTGAGCGCGGGTTGAGCTCAAACGAAGCAAAAGAGTTCGCGCACCAATGTTTTCCCCCCTAATATATATATTTTTTTAATTTTCCAAAGAGTTCCTCTGCTGGTTCCAACCTGGACCTAGCCTAAGTCTAATAAATATAAGGAAATTGCCTAAATTTTGGAGCGCTCAAAAGATCACTGGGATCGCGTGATCAATCTTTCTTGCTTTTTGATCCATGAAATTGATGATGGCGATGGCGATGATGGTGATCTGCTTCAAAAGATTTCTGTGATAAGAAAATAGAAGGATAGATAGAATAAATAAATCATGTCAAATCTTCTCAAGAATAAACATTTAACCAGTAAATACGCAATAACGCATATACATCCTACCAGGATCGTTCTTTCACAAACATTTTTACAACACACAAAACAACTATGAATTTCTTTATCGTAAGCAACAACATTCCACTAAATCCACAAACACTCTTCAAAACGCTTAACCTCTAATAATTTTAATTCGCTTTTTTTATTATATCAAGTTACAAACGAACCGGTAAAAGCGCCTGTAAACCAGGGAAAACTAACGACACGCAGACCTCTCTATACCAGCTGTGCATAAATATGTCCCTTGAGCACGTGCAACGGCCCTCACTCTACGTGCGTCATGCTTCGTCCGAAAGCGCCGTTTACAGCGGCTGCAGACCGTCGGCCCCCCGACGCGGCGAAGCCGGCCAGACCTCTCTTCGCCTACCCCAACTCATACGCCACACCTGCGCAGCCGAACAGCCTAGCATACTAAAGTGACGAACTTACTGGTACTCATTCAAGTTGACCCAACGTAGCGCGCGGAGGCGCCAGCGCCGCGCCGCCTGCCTCGTCGTTCAATCATCCGCTTTCACGGCGAGTTGATGCGCGTCGTGGACAGCAATATGGATCCAAAGACAGACCCATAATCGATACGCAACCGTTCCCGGACCGCTGAGCTCTTCGTCGCCGCTTGTGCTCTTTCGAATCCTCATGAAGTAATGTCTGCTCTGCTAACACCAGAATTCGTCAGATTTGCCTTCAAAATGCAGGTCGGTCCAGTGCCCGGCCCAGCCGGCTTTAGCTTTGCCCACTTTAAGCACTATACCTTGGACTTTTTTGCATGGTATCTCGGGTTGCGAGACCACTCCGGCCGGCGTAGTGAGTAGGGACCCGGCCGCTGACTCGCGCCCACATTCCTCACTTTCCTTCCTAACCGTTCTCCTTCCGGTTCGTCGCCATCGACTTCAAGTCTGGCGTATGGACCGCGGGTCTTCGATGTTTCACTATCCGCTCGCTCACTTTGGTCTACTTTGCATGAAGGTATTTCCTCGCTTGACCCAAAGCCACGAGGCGCGTGATAAGCCCTTCAGTCTCTCCATTTCATATCGGCTGGCGAATTCGTCGGTGCGCGGCTTTCTTGATATTGGTTTAAGGAGCCCCTTATCGGCACGTGATATCGGCTAGCATGGCGTTATAAATCAAGGGGGTGGCGGCAGTCTGCCAAGGCAGTTTACCGTACCTCCATTGTTCCACCCACAGACACATACCGCCATTCCGCCCGTTGGCTTTCCTCAATTCTTTGTTCTTCTTCACTTCTTAGAAGACTCCACTCCGCGCCGTCGATCTCTCCCGCGACATTCGGTATTACTGCCTCCCGGGTCGTTGTCGGAGTCGATCGTTGGACTGGTTTGGTAGATCAGGCCCCCTAAGCTATGATTCGGAGCAGGCCTAAGTGGGAGAAGGACGCACCTTCGTCAGGACGTAGAAGTTTATGTGTTCCGGTAGACTTATTTTGGTGGTTGATTGAGCATTGCTTTTACTCGGGAGTCGGTGTGTAGGGAACTCCGGCGCCCTGCAGCTGCTTTAATCATAGGTACCGATTCAGGTGTTTGGACTTCCTGGCCGGACGAGATACAAAGTTCGGGCTGGGCTTCAATGAGTTCTAGGTGCCTCCATTGAAGAGGAATTGTAGAGTCACTGAGCAAAGCCACGTAAGGGCAGAATAGTCTTAGACATTTTGGCGCGAGGGAGGGGTGACGCAGTTGCATGTGGCTCTCTTTCACTGTTTCTCTTTGGTGTTTGTTTAGAGCGTATGTTTCTTTTGGTGGATCCTCACCCCCAGTCTCCGAAGCCCCATCTCCCTACAGCCTCAAAACCTTCTCATTAATCCCCCCTCTAATTGGTATAGGATCCAAACACCCCATCCATGATAACAGATCCTGCCAGTAATCAGAGTCTTTCCTCCTTTTAACCTTTTCTTTAATTTGAAGTACTTTAATAGACAACTTCTTCAGTTTACTGCACTACCAGGCCAGCAGCTTACCTCAGAGAAAAACGTCACACCACTCCCCTCGCATTCCGGGATTCAATTTATTCTGTCACCTCCCCTAATACAATTCTTCCCTTCCCTCGAACACTATTGCCAAGTTGTCTTTAATTCCTGGTCACACCAACTGTCCAGGTCTTCGCCCGATCTCTATATATTCTCCTTACGCATTCAGCTTCACATCGTAACAATTGATCTCGCATACAGTTCATTCCTCGCTCCCATTACAATGTTAAGGAATCGTTCACTCATTTCGTCTTTCCAGACTCAATCAGAATCCCGGAATTCAGATTAAGGCATTTCAAGAGTAGGTCTTCCAGGATGTATTCGCTTTGAACACGAACAACTAACTTCCGCCTTGGAAACCGTCCCACCAATTTCGTGTCTTGCTTCTATCGCGGTGTATTTGCGCAGAAATTCCAGTCTGGATAGTACTACACGGGTTACATTCTGAATTGTACTCTTCCTGGACATTCACTACTGATCCTGTGTTCTCCACGCATCGGACAGCAGCCGAAATTAAATAGTAATTATCATTCCATCCGCACTTGTCTCAGTCATTATATGTTGATAAATCCATCACTTCAAAAAAAATATACCTTCCATCGCGATAAGGTCAACAAAAAATAAAGAAATTTAAATTTATATAAAAAAAATTGTATCCCTGTGTTGCTTACATTTGTAATATGACAGAGAAACAGTTATTGTATATGTATATAGAGTAAGAATTCGATTACTCCAATTGCAGCAGCTTAGCTTATTTGTCATTCGCCTCGGCGATCAGCCCCTAGGTTATGGTCATAATTGGATTTATAACTTGATATTAAGAACAGGACAAAGTGAATATTTCCATTCCTTATTAATTAAACAATGGATTATGTTTCGGTAGGGACTTATGAAATCAATCTTAGCGATATATTCGGGCACATCCATTTAGATAATAAATTTAAGGAACAAACTTATAATTCAAATTTTTTAGATATGTGGCGAACTCGGCAATCCCACTGATTTAAATTCGGAGTCTTTTTCTTCAACGGCGTAACGGACCTTAATTATGATTGGACTTCTAATTTATTGAGAGCAGCGGTGAAGGTGAGTTCCAATTAAGCTTGGCAATTAGGGACTGACGTTGGACGTAGACGTCGAGTCTCCAAACTTCCACCATAGAATTTCTTTCCAAATTCACAGGGGAAGAACTCAATTGTACACTGTACATGTAATGGGTAAGTAAGTGTTCAGAGGGCATGACTTCAGAGAAGGGGACAGAATTAAAAGGGACTGGTTAATAATGTGTGTTAATTTTTTGAACCGTGGGGACCGCTTAAAAAATTTGAGGCAGGAAAGACGACCGGTTTGATTGCCGGACTAGGATTGCCGTGCAGGGTCTTCGCAAAATAAAAAACAACCACCGGCGTCGCACCCAGCGACCAGTATTCCGGAGCGTCCTTTCACCGCGCCTCCAACCCTGTCACCACCGGTGCGGCCGTCCGCACACCGGGGAAGAGGCCCTCAGCCGTCCGAGCCACCACCCGCACCCTTTCAGCCGCTCCCGTCGCCGCCGCGCCCTTCCGAGAAACTCTCCTCGCCGACCAGCGACAGCAGACCGACTCGGCCCGCGAGATTCACGGCATGACGAGATCAGCTGAAGCTGCAGCCGGGGGGAAACGGGGGCGGGTGGCGGAAGGCGGAGAGGAGGACCGACGCATGGCAGGATGCGGGACGACGAGGGGGCGGGGAGGCCGTGGGGGAGGCGAGAGCGGCGCCGAGCGCTGACGGCAGAGACTAGGAGGGAGCGATACGGGAGTGGGGATTGCCGAAGAGGGAGGGGAGCTGCCGTCGAGGTGAGTCGGCAGAGGGAGGGAGGTGGGACGCCTGCGAACGGCGTGGCGCGGTCGGGTGCTTGGAACCCGACGCAGGAGCGATTGTCGCGTCCAGAGAGATGGGCGGGGAAGTGGGGCTGAAACGATGGAGGAGGAGATTTTGGGTGGAGCTTTTTCGGAGTGTATGCTGTAAGGAGTACGTTGGGAGGCCGGCGCATGGGTCTCAATTTTGTGTGGAACCGGCGGGCACGCACTGAAATTTGAAAAAATAACAGCGTTGCTTTGAAAAGGTGTCCTGTCAGAAAACCTCCGCACGCATTTGAGGGCTGCGGAACCGGTAGAGAGGCAAAATAACGTAGAGGCGTTGGCACAGGGTGCGGCCCAGAGAGGAGTCAGGTTAAGAGTGACGTGTCTCGCCACACGGTCAGAGCCACCCACGTATGGTGGTTTCGATTAGAAAAGGAAGAACGATCAGAGCACCACCGACACACCCGCTGCCGCACGCCCGCGCCCGCTACACTTAGTCAGGGCGTCCGCGATTGTAGATTGTGTTGGCGCCTGCGTCGCTCGCATCAGGTG
>NC_033803.1:426888-428890 GCF_001876935.1 Asparagus officinalis
GGAGCTCATGGGCTGCAAATGGAGTTTGCAGCCCCATTGGGAGTTGCTCTAAGGACTAGGCCGCGCAACAGGCGAGAAATTCTCGTGTTATTTGTTGATCACAGATGCGTTCATGATTTATGACATTTATACATAAAACCTATGTATATCCTCTTAACAGTAGTGATAACATAAATCCTAAAAAACAAATAAGCAAACATGACTACACCATACAACACGACCAAGACTATATAACCCACGTGCGATATGTCCTTCAACGTGCAAAACCCCTCACCATTGCATTCGGCCCAAAGCGCCGACACACGCGCGAGACGAAGCCCACCTCCCGCCCTCCAAAATCATACACAACTCAACCTGCTGCTGAAAGTTGCACAACGTACCCGCGCCCCGCCGCCCTCCTCGTCAAATCCCACGTTCCATCACCTTCAAGAACCCCACCTCTTCCCCCTTTGCTCTCGAACCATGAAGTAATTCCTCTCGCAACAAATCGTAGATTTGCCTTCAATTGCAGGCTCCAGAGCCGGCACGCCCTCGGGATGGCGCCGGCCGCAGTGTACGTAGATAGCCAGGCACCAAGCCGGTCTCGCACCTCCGCCGCGACGGATCTGTTGTAAGCCGGCCCGGCCATCTTGGCGGCGGAATTCGTCGGTGATGCTTCCGTGTAGCGCCGGCGAGCGCATTTCGTAAACGTGTGCGCGAGTGACACCAGCCCCGTTGCGTCCGCGTCACCCCGACCAATCTCGGCTCGTCAGTGGGGATCTGGTGCGGGGCCCACGGAACGGGGCTAGGAGACGGAGGTAGAAGGTAGGGGTTTTGGGCGTTGAGAGGAGCATGGGAGTGCTAGGTGCAACGGGCCACGCCCCCAATGCTGCATTGGGCCGGCCGGTTTGGACCGGCGAGACAGCGGGCTGCGGCTTCATGAGTTTGTCCTCGTTAAAGATGGACAGCAGCGTAGTGAGAGCGAGAAGCCGGAGAGAGTGAGAGCTGAGGAAGGAGGAGGGATCCGCTCCCGAAGCCGCGACGCCGCACGGGCCCGCCAACGCGTCGTGAGCGCCAGAGCAGAAGGTTGAAGTTGGACAGTGGAGGAGGCTCAGCGACAGAGGGCCACCGGCGTAGCTGGCGGATCAAAAGCTCGATGCCGTAGGACGTAGGTTAGAGACTGGGGCACCATGTAGCGCAGCATCGGCGGCAGAGAGGAGGTCTCGATGCTTGCCTGCGAGGGGGCACCGGCAGGAGCCAGACGGTCGGAGGATGAGGCTCCGGATGTGCGCGCGGCGGGCAGGCGGGTGCTTGCCAGGGACGGGGGGCGAGGACAGTCTTGAGGGGCAGGCGGCGAGCGGGAGGGGAGGCAGGAGGGGATTTGCCTTCGCAGAGGGATGCCACCTGAAGGGGGAAGCAAGGAGGAAACCATACGAGGTCGCTGCCGCGGTGTCTGAAGAGGTGATGGGGTCGACCGAGGGCCCACGGAGAAGGGAGAGTGGTATCGCTGCCGGACACGATGGGGGACGAGACCGCTGTCGGTGGTGCCCAGATGGGATCCGCTGCCGGTGGCGGCGTGGGAAGCGGGACGGTAGGAGGGGTTGGTGTGATTGTGTGAGGCGGTGACGCGGTCTGGGAGTGGGCGACGCCCCCACATGGGTGGCGGGAAAAGGAGAGAGGCGCGGCCGCTGCCAGAGAGAGGGAAGGCACGTGGGTGAGGGGGTTGCACGTGTGAAGGGACATATTGTGCACGTGGGTATATAGGGTCTGGTTCGTGTTTGTTTATTGGTGTACATGTTTGTTTGTTTGTTTGTTTAGGATGTATGTATGCACTACTGTTAAGAGTGTATATACATAGGTTTTATGTATAAATGTCATAAATGAATGAACGCATCTGTGATTCCAAAAATTAACACGAGAACTTTCTCGGCCTGTTTGGCGCGGGCCTAGTTCTTTTAGAGCAACTCCAATGGGGCTGCAAAACTCCATTTTGCAGCCCCATGGAGCTCCAACCGGACTCCAA
>NC_033803.1:429890-444006 GCF_001876935.1 Asparagus officinalis
TTTTCCAAGATGAAAAGAAAATGAAACTGAGATTAAGTTATATAAAATTGACTTAAAAAGTTTTATTGCATGATTTCTCTCACAAAGAGTAGGGAAAACAGCAGAATGTGTTGACGGAAGAGAGCTCAAGGTTGCTGCAGAAGAGAAAGCACAAAGTTCATTTCCTCTAGCATCGCTCATTGCCCATGCTTTTGGCCGAAACATCATTTATTCTGAACATTAATTCGTAGCTTTCCAGCTGTGATCTCGTTTTGACATCTCTTGGAATCCGTTAAATGTTGAAAACTACTCAAATTCGGATTTCACTCGCATACTTTCATGCCGCAGCGTCCGCTAATTTTGCTTGAGCCTGTTAAAAAGAAAGTGCACATCACGGATCTATCAAATTCGCTCTATGGTTTGCCGTCTTGCTCAACGCTACGAGCGCCCATCATGTTTACTGGTTTTATTCGTGTATACACGTTGAACATCTGTGTGTTTTATCACTTTCTAATACATATAAGATACAAACACCGACAATTTCAGTCTGAGAGTCCTGCAACCACTGGAGGTGGGTGATACAACCGCCCCTCTAATAACAATGGCTGATTCCATACTAATCTCTCATAAATCAAGATGCAAAATCTCATCATTAGAAGCTGGAATCTTTATAGTTGGTGAACCAGAAGCCAATTTCTCCAATCTTGAGATAATTAACCGCGCAACATTCTCAGCTGCAACTGCGCTGGTCTCTATTGTACTCGCTGCGTTCTCAAATGAATTTATGTAGTACAAATGTCTATCATCAAGAAGAATCGGTGCAAACACTTCTGGAGCTTTGAAATGAGGATATGCTGGCCAATCTATGCGCACAGTCTCCTTCCTAACGCTGTTAAAACATTGACAACTTAATAGTTTAAGCATTACTCTCATAATAATTATTACAGTCGCATTCGGTTAAAAAATAAAAATTTACCTGAAGAGTTGATCTAACAAGCTATCATCCGCTGGTCCACGAGAGAACATCTTATAAGTCATGTCTTCTTCATCGTATTTCTTGAGTATTGAAATACTGGAGAATGGAACGTCAGGGACTTCAAGGGTTCCAATGAGGGCAGGAATTTCTGATGCATGCTTGAAGCCAAAATATTCCTATCAACATCAAAGTTTAGGATCAGCCTACTATTGCTAGAATATGCTAAGCATAGTTCCATAGAGTTTAGGAGTAATAATCTTCACAATTTGTCTCCTATAAAAAATACGACTAAAGGGCATGTTTACCAATCAAAAACAAAATGGAACGTGGACCATAGGAAAGTGGTCACTTCCTATTTTCTTTCCTCGTTTGGTATCTGGAAAGTCCAGGGAAAGTAAACGGAAACTAGAGGGTGCACCCATCAACTTCTTTTGTAAGGTGTTTGGCAACAGTAACACAAATGAAAACTTAAGATTTAAGAAAAAGTACTTTATCATTACTTTCTACTTGCGTAACCTTTTTTAAATGATAGAAAGTGAAAAGGATGAAAAATCAAGGTGGCAAGTAATGTAGCAGTCACTTTCTTGTGTTCCGTCCGGTTGCCATGGAAAGTGGACAGTCGAATGTGAACAATTTAAACTAACTGATAAGAAGAGAGTAAAATAACTAGTTTCTCTCTAGATGTTCAGTTTACTTTCGCTTCCTCAAAATGCTTGTGAAAATGATTAAATTCCTGATATGGCACCATCCATTTTCCAATCACTTCTGGAATCAATTTCTATCTGTCAACATGGGAAAAAAAGAAAAAGAAAATGGAGTCAGTTTCCAATATCCCGCCCACTTTGCATTTACTTACCGATTGTCAAACATGCTCCACATAAACAAGGATTCTTGCACTGGGACAGAGAGGACTAGATAGTAACAACACATGATGCAAACTAGTACAAAAGGTACTCACAAAGTTCAAGAGGCCCCTGACAAATGTTGTGTACGTATGATGTAATCTCCTGTTAGGAAGTGAAATTGATGGGGTAAATGCGATGCTCAGCTCATCAAGAGGTGTAGCAATTACAGTAACCTCACATTTGTAACTATTTCCCTTGCTGGAGTTTAGCACATAGTGAACTCCCTCATGGGAAATAGAATTTATCTCTTCATTGAGATGAAGTTTGGCTCCAGAATAATTAATAAGCCCAGCAGCAAGCTTCCAGTTTCCCCCATCAACTGACCACAGTCCTGAATCAGAACCAGCCAAAGAGACTGCCCCAGCTAATCCACTGATACTAACACTCTGTCCATAGTTAATTCTTGTTACCACCTGGGAAAATGCACACAGAGAATTTTAGGTACAGTACACATTGGAGTCTGAGGACTAATCAGTAGAAAAAGAACATCCGTCATATCTCGAATCAATACAAAGATCTACCTTGTTGGATAACAATGTATTATCTAACTGCATAAAATCGAATGTCATGGTACTAGTTATGGAGATTGACCCAAGGTGTAACGAGTGACAAGGATTTTTCGTTATGAATGCAGGTTGACACAAATGCAACAATTTCTTCAGTAACCATAGGACAGCACACAAAATACTGCCCTTGATAATAATTTATTTGCATTGCACTTGAGCTCAATGGCAATTCAACAACTTATTTGGTTGTTTTAAAGGTTAACAATATCATACTATAGTCCTCTGTATTTTTCTTATTAAGATGAGCTCCCATTATTATAACTCAATATCATGGCACCTGAACAAATAATAAGCTCCACGGGATCAGGTAAAACAAATCATTAGAAATTTCTACTACCAAACACCATAAGGAACTCTTGGAATTAAAAGGCAAACATTAGAAATTACAAGCAAACAAGCTTATGCTAGAAAGACTCCAAATCTTTTTCGATGCTCTACGAGCTACAAATGTAGGCCTTTGAGATATACGTACATGCAGAAAAACCAGAACCGAAGAAATGAGGTAGAAGAACATGAGCTAGAACTACAGCTACGATGCTGTCAATAGCTTCCTCCATAAAGATACTTATGAGTTGACATAAATGCAAATTCAAATTTATATAAATGACTCTTCTTATTTCTTTCTAACAATGGTTGCAAGGGGGAAAAAACGAAAAGGAAAAAAAAAGAGACAACATTAACACTATGACATAAACTACATTGCCATTTACTGAGAAAGGAAATAGAGATATAGATTCTGTAGGGACAGATATGAATAGGAAATAGTTAATGATTAGTAGATATTACATGTTAAATCACAAGGTCAGGAGGGATTGATACATAGGTATAAGGATCAAGCTGCTGATACTTGACAAGTCAATTAGGAGTGTCTCCAAGAAAGCAATCTGTAAAAAGACTTTTAGTTTTTGTATGTCCAGAAATCTAGCAACATATGGCAGAACCCATCAAGAGATTGAAGATAACCTAAGGAAAATAATTAGAAAAAAAATCTTCCGAAAGACTGCTCAACATGCAAAGAACGAAAAGTATATCTGTTAATCTAGGTATTAAATTCGACACGCTGCTGCAAGATGTTGAATATTTCTTATGGTAAGGACTGAATTCATACTTGTCCGTTAATTCACCAAGGGGCGCCATTAATAATGAAAGCAATTACTCTCAGGTATTTCTTGACCGTCAATATGTATTATATTCATTTCTCTTTACAGTTCTCTTAGAAACTACTTTTGTTCTAGTAATTTAAATTGTTAAGATTCAAGGGCTTCTTTCTCCATCTTTTTATTTTAGAAATGATCTCTTCCCCAATCTCGTCAACCAATACTACATCATTGACAAATAACGTGCGTCATGGGACTTCGTCTTGGATATGTCTAACAAGTTGTCCATAATTAATGCAAAAACAATGAGGGCTTAAATTGGATCCTTGATTAAAACTACGATAATAGGATATAAAATTTTCTCTCTCCTCGACCTCACCCTAGTTGTTACTCTATCATATACATTATCAATCACATATATACATATTAGATACCCTTCTTTTCCAAAACCCAACACATTATCTCTCTTGACACTCTCATAATTTTTTCCTCTAAATCAACGAGAACCATATGCAAAGCTTTTCTCTTCTCTCTTGACACTCTATCCCTGGATGTAATATTAAGAAGGAATGGATGTCAGAAAGGTATATAAACAATAGAATCCTGAACGCACTCAAATCAAATTCACTTATAAATCAAAATTAGCTGAACACTTTCTATATAAAAAAACCTATATCTCACAGTAACAAGCTCCGATATCAAGTGCGAAGAAAGCCCAGCATCGATCAACTCCTCCCCCAAAGTCCGGCGAGTGAGGTCATACAACCCCGACCACTTGAGCATCTCGTCCACCGTCTCAAACACGGGCCTCGCCTCAAATCCTTTGTAATAAAGCAAGAATCTATCCAGCATTCCCTATTCCACCCAAAAAAAAAAAAAAATGCACACAACCTGCAATCAATAAGAAGTCCTTTACTCGTAAAAATTGTTAAATCTAGCTCGAAACCCAACCTGAACAAACCCATTCATCCGAATCAGAGAAAACCCATATCGCCGAAACAGCAGCAAAGAATTCAACAAGGAGTAAATCTTCTTAACAACAAACGAGCTCCAGCTCGGAGGCGGCTGCAGGGTTTTGAAGACGAAACGAGACCCATCCCAAATCCCGAACCAAGAATCCGACTCCTCATCGGACTCAGGCGAATGGGAGAGGTTCAGCATCGACGCGAATCTCAAAGCGTGGAAGTTCTTGGGGTGGATGATGGAGCCCCCGGCCTCGAACGTGTCGCCGGCGATGGTGACGGTGGCCATGCGGCCGCCCGGGACTGCACGGCGCTCGAAGATGCGGATGTCGTCGATCCATGAGCAGGAGCCAGGGTTAGGGTTCTGGGGGTCGGTGCAGGTGAAGTGTTTGATGAAATGGGCGAGAGAGGAGCCGGCGATGCCGCTGCCGACGATGCAGATGTTGGTGTCGGTGGTGGCTTGGAGTGAGGAGAGGAGGAGGAAGAAGAAGAGAAGAGTGAGGTTTAGTCTGGGGGGAGATTGGTTCAGTTCCATGGCGAGAGTCGCAGGGGGGAGCGAGGGCTTGAGCGTTGACTTGGGAGAGAGTGGGGGCTAATTAGCACTCTAACTCTTTATACTTTACCCTGATTTGCGGGTATATACCCTGGTTTGTTTGCGTAAGAGAAGGCAGTGAAGTCCAACGTTAGAAGTTGCAAGATGCGTAACAGAGTTTAGTTGTGTAAGAGCAACTCCAATGGGGCTGCAAAACTCCATTTTGCAGCCCCATGGAGCTCCAACCGGACTCCAATTTTTGGAGTCCGGCTGGAAAAAATAATCTTCGGCTGCATATTTGGAGCTTTTGCTCCAAATATGCAGCCCCCCTCCAAACCACTATTCCCCCCAAAATTTACAATAATACCCTTCTAACTAACTAATTATTTTTAGATATTCAACTTAAAATCAACATAAGTTTATTTCTACTAATTATTTTTAAATAAAAATTTTACAGTTGAAAATGTTTTGTTGATACCTTCAAAATGAGACTAATATTGAATAATATTAATTGAAATATAAAATTTCAAGAACCAAGTAATTAAAATTGAAAAAGTCATTATTTTATTAGTAAAAAAAATTACATAGCTTCATTTCCATGTCTTTCCCACAAATGTTCAATCAATGCATTTCGAAGTGCAAAATGAGCTTCTTTGTTTTTCAACCTCTTATGTCGAGCAAGAAACCGTTGGAATCGTTCAGTATTAATTATACTTTTATTTAAATATATTTTATATAATGAGTATATTATATATTATACTTTTATCAATTTATTAAAGATAATTACTTTTATTTAAATAATGAGTATATTATATATTATACTTTTAGTATTAATTTATAATATATTTTATATTTTAAATTAATTCATATAATTTTTTAATATTTTATATTTTTTATATTTTCAAATCTATTTAAAGTATTAATAAAAGAAATCAATTAAAAATGCAAATAGAGCTTCATATAGAGGAGGTGGTTGGAGTTACCCCCTCTAAAAAAGCATATGCCTAAGGTCAAAATTGGCTCTAAAACTTGGTTTTGGTTCACCTCTTTCTTGGACCAAAATAAGATCAGTTTGGTTGCTCCTCTATGTGGATCAAGAGGTCTTATGTCTATGGATAATACAGTGGATAATACAGTAGTTGTCCATTGTAAAATAAGTCAAACCCCAGCGAAACACTGATGAGCTAGAATAGTCTTTGTACTCCCGGTGTTCGGTGAAACATCAAGGCTTTGCCTTTTACGTGGTTTGGCAACAAATGCTCCAAAATTAACAATTCAGCCTGGCCACGGGCAAGTCAGCCGGAGCATCGACCCCTCGTGCGGCTCTGCTTAAAAGTTGGCGTGCCAAGCTGTGGTGGTAAGGACCGGGTCCACAACAGTGGGCCCCCAACCCGCTCCTGTGGGCCCAATAGGTTCTACAATAATGAGCCCAATTTTAAAAAGACAAAAGGATAGAGACAAAACAAGAGGAGCCCGAATCCCCTCTTCCTGCTCTTCTAGACTAGTAGAGGTGGTCGTCGTACCTTTTGTTTCTTTCGTCAGGTTCACGAACACGATACTACTTCAAATCAAGAAAACAGCTGTAAATATCATGTAGGGCGAAGAGAGGACTCGGGGCACCATTTGGATAAGAACACGCGGGGAATTTGCCGACACGAAGCTTATTTTAAAATTGTTTACAAAGTTTCAAAATCTTTACTTACTCAATAACTTTGTTGAAGCGCTCTGCATTCTGAAGCACGGATTAAAGCCAGCATAAAGACGAGGACGCAGTTCTCAAGAAAGTTGGTGTTGTGTTAGGTGAAGGAGCGTTCAAAATGGGTTGGGGTTTGGGTGAGATTGTGGTTGGGGGTGTGCTCCTATCATTTTCCTTCAAAATGAGACAGCTGAGCTTAAGGCTCTCCATACTTTGCTTTGACATGAACCTTCAAAATGAGACAGCTGAGCTTAAGGCTCTCCATACTTTGCTTTGACATGAAAAGGGAACAAACGAATAGGGGCCGCGATAATAAATAACATGGCCCATGCTTTTTTTGTAAGCTAGCTCTCGCTCGTTTGCCTCCTCTATTCACAACATCAAATCCATGTGGGTATATGAACGGGATTGGTTTCTTTGAAACAAGTAGCCTCGTCAAGTAATATAATGGCATCTCCAACAGCTTCTCTAAAATTTTTTTCAAAATGAGAAAGCAAAAGTTATATTCTCTAACTAATTTTTACACCAACTCCAACAACTTCCCTATTTTGAAGAATCACTTTTTTCCTCCAAAATTTGGAGAATGCTGCAGATTTGGGGAAGCTTCCCTATTTTTCCTCCTTCATCCTTATTTTGGAGAATGAGATGGAGAATCTGTTGGACCAAAAAACTAACTAAATTCTCCAAAAGTGAGAAATAGAGAAGCTGTTGGAGATGCTCTAACAAGTAAAACTTGGTTCAAGCGGTGTTAATGTTTGATTATCATCATCGGCGGTTGACAAAGTTGCCATAGAGCCTAGTAATCTTTTGGTGCGGTCCAAACCTTAGCAATTATTGCCAGGTTGGAGCCAGCTTGCTGTTGGCGAGTCCTATCCATCGAAAAGGGGAAATCTTGGTACCGCACGGTTTGCTTACCTCGACTGAAGCCTGTATCTCAGCTTGTACGGTTTGAATCTTTTAGAGCAGTCAATCCCCACTCTTTCATATACGCTGAGATATCATGTCTTCCTCATTTAGTAAGAAAAATTAAATTTCGTTATTCAAGCCATACACGTTGTAGACTTGAAAAGATATTAGAGGGGACACGATGCATGGGATCCTTTGCTTAAAATGTATATTAGGTACACACATAGATTGCAAAAGATAAGGTGTGGCAAGGGAAGGGGAGGGGAAATAAAGTGCCAGAGAGAGAGTATGCAGACTTTTATCCCTTCCTTCGCTTTCCCTTCTTTTATCCCCCGATTTGGAGGGCAAGATTTTAGTTTAATTTTCCACTCATTTTTTTTCTCTATCCTTCTAAATTGAACTCCCAAACAAATGTAAACCAAAATTTCCCTTCCACTTACCTTCTCTACCCTCCATCCAAACAGGGAGTTATGTACATTTTCCCTCCCCTCACACCACCTAATCTCTTTATCTTGAAACCCTCAGAAATTCTAACACCTCACTCTGCTTCCCCTCCTAGGCTCCTACCAAACCAAATCTTATTGACAATAGCAAGGGGGAAAAAAATTACAAATATGGCAATTTCAGCTGAAGTTGTATGCCACTGATTTTATAGCAAATTGTGGACTTGAGCTTCTTATATATATATTAGTGAAGGGTTTTGAAACTGTAATGTGCCATTATGCAGTCATTAGAATTCATTCATAATGTTACCAGAAGCCACGTACCTCATGGAAGCTTCTTCCTCTTCATCATGACGGTTGTCCCTCCTCGCTTGTGATCTTTTGTCCTTTTCTACAAACATCTTTCTTCAAATTAATTATTTACAGAAAGAAAAAGGTAAACAATTCAAGTTAATCTATTGCAGAAATGGAGAAAATAGCTCATCACTTCTAGACAAAGCTCATTTGGAGCTGCTACCAATTGCATAAAGTGAAGGCCCACTTACAAAATTATTGCTTGCCCCTACCTAGCTTATTCTGGTGCTTGGGACCATCTACATTCGAATACCTTAAGATCAACAAGCTCTCAAATCATTACCAAGGAATAGCAAATAAACAAGTGAATTGATGTCTCTGATACTTTATACATTTCGGTCTAAACGATGGTAGAGAAAGGGTAGGCAATTAGGTAGCCTGGTCCCCTTTATTCGCATAAATATCGAATGACTGAAATGATTGTATCGAGGATGTGGGGACGTTGATCAAAGAATAGTGTTCGGTCAATGCGCATTAGACACATGAAACTAGAATCTAATACATTAGTGGGATCCAATCAAACTCTACTGGGTTTGAATATAATGAGGATGGTCTTGGTTTTTACAAAAAAATAAAAATAAAAATAAATAATAAATAAAATTCAGACCTCACAATCTGAATCAATTCAGAATTTCGAGTTACAAATAAAACATCCTCCAAATCCATGACTCGTGAACATCCCTCGCGTGACGAAAGATTGTGTAGCAAAAGATTGGACAAATGTGTCCATCAACTTAAAACTTTATGAACGACGCGACGAAAAATGATCGTGTTGTACAAGAGTCGTCTCTATTCAAAATTCAAATCCCATCTCATTGAACTTACCGCGTAGTTATCGTACAAATTAGTAACTGTGTCGCCAATCAAACCACGAAGGGAACACACTAGCTCCCGTACAAGTCACTATTCTACTCCATGTACGAATCCATTTTCTGATGCAATATTTTCCTTTTAGAACAATTCTTTTTTAAGGGTCTGTTTGGTTGATCTCAAAAAGAACAATTTCATTCATTTCCATCCCTAAAATTCACCCCCAACATCCAATAAAATATTATTTTCATCCAACAACTCATCCACAACATCTAATAAAATATATTTTCATCCAACAATGTATCCACCACATCTAATAAAATATTATTTTCATCCAACAACTCATCCACCACATCTAATAAAATATTATTTTCATCCACAACATCACTCAACTCATCTCATCTCATCATTTCAAGTCACTCACATCATCCAATAAGATGGTGACAACTCATCTCATCTCATTAACATTTTATTTCCACCAATTTCCTCCCAAAAAGCTAGGAAAACTATTTTCTTATGTGTGGGTCACATCATCTAATAATATAATGACAACTCATCTCATCTCATTTATTTTCTTATTTTTAAGAATGAACCAAACAAAAAAAAAAACCTATTATAAGAAATATGTTTCTTATAATTCATTTCCTTATTTTTTTCGCCAACCAAACAACATCAAAACAAATTTTCTTAAAAAATCACTCACATCATCCTATAATAAGGTGACAACTAACATCATCCCATCTCCATTTCTTTGATTTTCTTCTTTTTTTAAAGCCAACCAAACATTCCCAAAACAACTTTTCTTAGAAATGGTTTTCTATTTCTTTGATTTCCCTCTTTTTTTAGGCAAACAAACAGCCCCTGAGAGTCATTCGTGCGCCATGCATCAATGTCCCTGGCACCCTGCCATTTTGTACGAGAACAGATATGGCCCCAAACGAATGGGCCCTAAAAGATTCCATGGCCATCGATGGGCTTCATGACCCAAACCAAAACAAAATAAAAGACAAACAAAGCGTCATGATTCTCCAAGGTCCGCTGAGCAAACAACGCTCAGTTACGGACACGCGGAGGGAGGAGGTGCCTTCAATCTATTTCGATTCGTTGATAATGACATCAACGAATTGAAATAGAACTTCAAACGCATTTCCAAGTCTCAGATTGGGTGGGTTTGGTGAAGGATGGTCCAAAATGAGACATGTAAGGCTCCCCATTCCCTCATTTGATATCAGATAAAAGCAAAAGATGGGACGAAAATTGAAGCCAGAACATGCTTTTGTTTGTTTGTTTGTTTGTTGCATAGCTACATATTTTGGGTCCCTACTCCTTAACACAATTGATGGAATACTGAATTCTCTAAGTCCTACTACCGTATGAGAATCTCTGCTCAGTTATGATTGTTGTGATATCGCATGCGTTACTTGTTTAACTCTACTCAGGTTTTGTGTCAAGTTCGCTCGTTGTCATCCTGTGTTTGCTCTGTACTAGTTATGCAGGTTAGTCCATTGAGCTCCTCTTCCATAAGGCCACTCTCCGTTTCCTCAGGGGGTTCCGTTCTCATTCTTCCAGCTATTGTTTTCTTTTAAAAGGATTTTATTCACTCCAAAAGAGAAAAAGTAATAGCAATAGCAACGGTAGGTGCATCACTCTGTAAGTCTATACTTTGTAACTAATAATACAATTGCATAAGGTTGACCCTCGATGAGGTTGATAGTGTACACTTGCTGGAGGACTATTTGCTTTGATAATGCAGAATCGTTGAAGTGTACACTTTTCTTGTGCAATTAGTAGTCTGTTTGAATTGATAGAGTTGAAAACTATAGCATACTGAAGCTCACCGTTCTCTCAGTTAAGCAACGATTAACTCCTACCATACAGAAAATGATAAAACAACTACTTGGTTGAACATTTTTAAAAATATAGCGTCACTGTATTGCATGAGAGAGGCTAATGACTGACATACCAGCATTCGTGTCTTTGTATCGACATCATAAGGCTTGAAGCTATGATCAGCTGATGGCTCCTGTTTCAGCAAACAACACGAAAATAAGCGCAGTTGGAGAAGCAAGCAGCGCCAGACATATTAAAATGAACGACTAAGCTTGGATGCTATTTACTGCAATATGAGTTGCATACAGCCCAATTTGAATCAAGCTGAACAACTAATTCATCAAATCAAGCTGTGGAGCAATAGTGTCTTATAATTGGGGAGCTAGATGTAAGTCCAAATTCATCTGACTTCTGCCTTCAAAACACATAAACTTCACCGTATTACTAAATAAGGCCTTCTCGACACGAGGCTCTATAATCTTCACTAAACTGGTGAAAAATTCAACTTATTCAACTCAAATTTTATTATAAAGCAGACGCTTGGTGCATGGTTCATTAACTATGTTTCAAACTTCATCAAACAAAACACCTTGTGTACAAGCCCACTGTTGAAGTTTGAAGCTAGATTTAGATCAATACAAGCTATAGAAACTATCTACTACCAAGCAATTATAAACAATTTTATCATGAACCGACTGCAATGTTTAAAGAACAAACAGTCACAGGTCAGGAAAACAAAAGGAGCAAGAACTATTATTTACAGGAAGAATAATAAGATATCCACTCATGAGAAAGTTGGAGATGTAACATCAATTTTTAGCTATAACTAATGTTCCTATGAAGTTTTATTCATCTAACTCTTCGAGCAACCACTTGCGAATTAAATTGTATAAATAGATACTTGGAAGCATAAATATATCAACATAACCCCCAACTTTACCAAAGGAATAAACCAATTATTCTATTACATGACAAAATAAAATCCTAACGCCAAGACACCCAATAACGCTACCGATGCAACTAATATGCTGGTATTTAACTTCCCGTAGAATATAAACAAAGCTAGCTGGCCCTTGATTGACCCTCCCATCTCCAACCAGCATAACAATGATGAGAAGAATATCAGCTAAGCTAGATACTAACTTGGGACACAGGTCTCCCGTGAATTTAAGGATAGATATGCCATTTGCAAGAAGAATCTAGTGGTTTTTGACTCCATATTCCTTAATGGTTACTTCAACCTCGCAAAAATGGATGAGCGCATATAAAGCTAATAGCACGTAATAAATCTCAAAAACTCAAAAGCTTAATAAACAAAAACTAAACATGTACTTAGAGATACAGACATAAAACGTGCGGACCATCCTATCCTAGGAGAAAGGCCTTCAACCCCATCCCTGATTCCCTAATCTTACACTTTATTAGGTTCCATGTTCAACCAGACCAAAATCCAGACTAACAGTAAATAAGATGCTAGGAGCGACAAAATCTTCTGCAATGAACAATTTAACATAGAATACAGCGCATGCATATGTGAGCAGGACCAGATGAACCAAGGGGTAAACGATAATCTAGGTCCAAGTTTTGAAAAAGGAGCGCCAACAGTGCACACATGTTTTTGAAAAACTTCAATCATTAGATAACTAGTAAATTGAGTATAGATGACATGGATGAGATCCAAGATTGATACACCCGCTGCTAACTATTAATTAGAAACTAACCCTGAATGCATGCGTAACTACAAACAAAGCTAAAGGCTAAATGGGAAATTCCATTCCCCCTAAATTTGTTCAGGCCACAAAAATGCCCCCATAGCATAAGCCCTCTTCTCCTCAAGAGAGCCAACACATGCCAGTCCATACTCTCTGAGCAATATATCCACTTTCCTCTCCTCCATCCTTTGATAATCCTCCTTCCTGTATCGAGGGTAATGCAGTGGCATCTGAAACCCAGCGCACCACGTACCACCTCCATTCACCCTACCACTTGAACAATAAATCTCATTGTGGTTACTATGACTTGTACCTTCAGCCTCTCTAAGATTCACAATCCTCATATCCTTCGATAACTTTGATGGAAACCATTTTTCAACTTCACCGCTTTTTGGGCAATTGACCATCTTGGTGCCAATCGCCTGAAGGAACCACTGAAGGGCCATTCTTATGCTTCTCAAACTTCAAGCTGGAAGTAAAGTAGAAGTTTTACTCTCTCGTAATGCACAACAGCAAAGGTACCCAAATATATACACCAGGTGCACAAAGGCATGACTAGACGAGAAGTTATGCATGACTCAACAAGAAGTAATGCATGACTCACGCATGCACTAGACTTTCACATTTTTATTAGAGTGCAATAACTCACTAGAGTGATTTTTCTCTTCTTGATACGTTTGGTGATAAAAGCAATTCTCATTGGTGGAACTCCTACTGCCATTTACATGTCCTAAGTTCCAGTTTGCGCAAGAGATAAGGATTTCTGTGTAGGATTTGATATTGATGTTTATGAAACTACTTGCTGTCATCATCTCCAGTTTGAGCTAAAACCTTTCATACCCTTCAGATGTTATTGGGCATATATTAGATTCTCATAACATTACTTTCCACATGCTTTTGACAAAGGTAATGGAGATAGCCAAATGATTCTGATTTGGTGCCACTGTTTTCGAGAAAAGTGGGCTCTAAAGTTTCTTAGTGGAAACCAAAGGGGTCACTAATGATTGGTGGATTCAGCTGGTCATGACTTTAATGTGCATTCCTACTTCCAGATAGTTCTCTGTACCCTTTCTCAAAACTTGATTTCCAAAGCTACGACATGCAGAAGCCCAGAAAATTTTCCATCAGCAGCTATGATTATGTATCCAACAGTAGTGAATCACATGTGTCTTTATGCGTCGCACATGTTTTGGTATCCTTATTTGTCGTACATGTGTAGGCGTCAAAAAATGCTGAAAGATATCCAAATACAGCTCAAGAGGAAATCATCCAAAAAAGGCAGAAGAACACAAGTCTTTACTGTCTCGCACGCGAGACAGACTTGACTGTCTCGCCGTGCGAGACAGTC
>NC_033803.1:444329-466429 GCF_001876935.1 Asparagus officinalis
TGTCTCGCGGGCCGAGACAGCAAACACTGTCTCGCCCGTCGAGACAGCAAAAGCTGTCTCGCGAACCTGTTTTCTACCAACTGTTCTTGGAGGTTATAAATACCCTCCTAAGGCCATTTTTCCAGAAGGCTGATCATTGTGAGCACTTCAGAGCAATCCAGAGCAATCCAGAGCAGAGAGAGAGCAGAGGTGTTGATCTTACGGCCAATCCTTGAAATTGAGCTTTGACTTGATTTCAAGAAGAACGACTATCTTACATCGATAAGATATCGTTTCAATTTCTCACTTCGATAAACGAAGTCAGAATCATAAACCCCTCACGGTTCAATCAGAATCTGTGACTTGGTGGTCCACGAGTCAAAGCGCTCCCGGCACAGGCAAAGATCCCACGAAAGCAGTGATCCAAACAACGATCCTGCGTTTATTTTCTCAAGAGTTGTAATTTTCTTTTTGTTGTGTAAAAGAGTCTTATAAAAAGGCTGTTTTCTTTGAATTTATTGTAATCGACCGAAGATATAATGAATTCGACAACAAATTCGACTTTTGGCGAAAACAAACTGGCGACCACAGTGGGAGCCAACGGTCTCGCTGCCGAGACCGTCGTGTCGCAGCCGATCAAGATTCCAGTTGAATCCATGGTCGAATACGAATTCGACCAAACCAAGTTTGAGGAATATTTCTCATCATCCTCTTCAAGATCTTCAGTATCTCGCAAGTACAAGAGGATCTCACAATTGAGGAAGACTTACATGCCAAAGAAGGCACAAAATGAAGATTCTCGCTTGATTGTTGCTGAGAATTTCACTCGCAATACCTCTGCTCACAATGGCTCTTATCTAGTTAAAGAGTCATCGAATCAAAGCCCGCCGGCATTGACGAAAAGAGCTCGTCAGAGACAACGCCAACGCCGCGCTCGCCAAATGGCTAAGGCCTTGGAACAAACCGACGGGGTTCGTTACCACGCGGACCTAGAGTCGAGGAGACATCGAGTGGTTCAGTTGTCTCAACAACCAATCACTCGTATCTCTGCTAAAACAACGACGGATGAATGGACTATTGTCAAAAAGACTCGTTCGACCCTCAAAGAACGTATACAAAAACGTCGTGCAAAAGCTGCTAATGCCCATGCTCTCTCACAACAAAGACGAGAAAAGAGAAAGGAAATGGTGACCAAAGAATCACCAAAACTTCGTCAAGTTTGGATTCCAAAGTCTGGACTTATGCAAAATCAGCATTCGGAGCCCGTTAAGACCCCATACCCGCAAATGGGTGGTTTCAGACGTGCGACTCCCAACATAACCTTGGATCGCTCAAAAACAAAAATAAATTGTCCTGAGAATGCCAACAAGGTTTTATACCCCCAGAAGAAGACGCATTCACCAAATGATATCGTCATACCTGGGAGATCATACCAACAGACGATACGATTTTTTGGCAATCATACCGATGAATCGTATTATCAAGTTGAAGTTGTGAATAATTTTCGAAAGAGAGTTATTCGAGAGATAAACTCTCGTTGTTCCTGTGCGCGACTCGTTAAAACAGCATTATCAGAATGTGACTGTTTCAAACGAGAAGTCATCCCACGAAAAGTCTCTGTATTATCGAAACCTAAGCCGAGACATTTCCGCAAAAGAAGAGCAGCTGTCCAAAATGATGAATTCCCTGAAGTCACCATCAACGTGGCTGATAGAAGAAAGTCTAAACAGCATTCAAGTGACTCAAATCCCGACTTTTCCCCGAAAGGATACGATTATTTGGCAATCATACCGATGAATCGTATTATCAAGTTGGGGTTGTGAATAATTTTCGAAAGAGAGTTATTCGAGATATAAACTCTCGTTGTTCCTGTGCGCGACTCGTTAAAACAGCATTATCAGAATATGACTGTTTCAAACGAGAAGTCATCCCACGAAAAATCTCTGTATTATCGAAGCCTAAGCCGAGATATTTCCCCAAAAAAAATCAGCTGCCCAAGATGATGAATTCCCTGAAGTCACCATCAACGTGGCTGACAAGAGAAAGTCTAAGTGGCACTCGAGTGAATCAAGACCCGATTTTTCCTCGGGAGGAAAGGTCAATTCAAGAATTGCCCGACGGAAGTCTCGACTCCGGCTAGGAGCTATTAAGAGAATGCATGAAGGGATGTCATCAGAGGATGAATTATCGGACACTTGTTCAGCCATTGCTTCTGATGATACAATGTCAAGCATAGGACAAACCAGAGAAGTACTCACGGTCACCTCTGATCAGTTCACTCAAATACTTCAAGAAGCTCTAGCGAAGCAACGTGAAGAAATTAGAGCTGAAGTGAAGACAGAGATGAAGTTAGCTATTCAACAAATGAGAGAATTGCTAACTCAACAACCTCAACCTCCTGAGTCCAGTCAGCGAGCTGAATCCAGCATTATGGCTGATACACCTCCCAATGGCAATAACGCTGGGGGTGGTTTAACGGATCCTCCCAATAACGATATTGGGGGTGGTTCAATAGCACCTCTCACTGGGGGTGGTCCAATTATCTTTACTCGACATCATTCAGAAAGAAATGAAGACGATGACGGGAAAATGCAAAAGCTTGAAGACAAAATCAATGCTTTGATGACGGCTCAAGAAGTTAAGAAGACGGGTATTCCATGTCCTTATCCGAGGGAATGGGATTCAATACCATACCCGACCAAATCCAATCTGATTAACTTCACACCGTTTGAGGGGAAGAGCTCGCCGATTCAGCACTTGATTTATTTCAAGTCTCATTTGGGCATGATCTCTGGAAACGAGGCTTTAATGGTCCGGTCATTCGTTGGCACCCTTCGCGGACCTGCCTTCGATTGGTACCGACGGCTCAAGCCAGAGAGTATCAATTGCTGGGATGACATAGAAAGTTTGTTCCTCAGCAACTTCTTCGATGATGACACCGAAGTGTCAATCAGAACTCTCATTTGGGCATGATCTCTGGAAACGAGGCTTTAATGGTCCGGTCATTCGTTGGCACCCTTCGCGGACCTGCCTTCGATTGGTACCGACGGCTTAAGCCAGAGAGCGTCAATTGCTGGGATGACATGGAAAGTTTATTCCTCAGCAATTTCTTTGATGATGACACCGAAGTGTCAATCGGAACCCTTTTGGATGAGAGGCAAAAAGACGGAGAGTCAGTTGACAACTTTGTCAAACGTTTCCGTACGAAATCCACAATTCCTGTGAACGCAACTCTCGATCCGAGGTTCCAAAAGGAGTATTCTTTCGAAGATGATGAAGCTCCAGCCATCTTGGAATACCTCCTCGCTAATGACAAAATCGAGCTACCACCTATTAAAGATCAGGAGGAAGCTATAATGATTACAGATCCAAATTACTGTGCGTACCACAGAAGGGTTCTTCATCCCACTGAGATTTGCTTTGGACTCAAAAATAAGATCCAAGCCCTAATTGACTCCGGCGTCATAACGACGAAAGAAGTCGAGTAAAGACGACCAAACAACTCCAGTGGGTGCACGAGTATAAACTGTTTCCCCACACTCCAAAGAGTATATGAGTATAAACTGCTTCTCGATTATCCAACTGAGTACAATGTTAAACCCGGTTTCGCAAAGGAAGCTGGGGGTGGATGATTTATATAACGGGAAGTTCCTGGGGAATCTTATATTCTTAAGGATAACCCGAACATGCGACTGAGGATAACGTACCCCTCGTTACACCCAGTTTTGTAAAGAAAGCTGGGGGTGGATAATTCATGTAACGGGAAGTTCCCGGAAGAATGTTAAATGTAATATTCTTAGGGATAACCCCGATCATTATGAACAAAGTGATAAACACTAAACTCCTACTATGAATTTCGAATACTCTTTTGCTGAGATGAGATTCGATCACCTCTTTAGATCAATCTTCCCTCACAAAATTCCCATTTTGGTCAAACCTTTAAACAGTTAGGACCAAAGCCAAAATCCCCTCTCGATTCGTTCCATGAACGAGAGGTCCACAAATTGAACGATCAAACCTTTAAACAGTTAGGATCGTCTCAAATTCCCATCTTGGTCAAACCTTTAAACAGTTAGGACCAAAGCCAAAATCCCCTCTCGATTCGTTCCATGAACGAGAGGTCCACAAATTGAACGATCAAACCTTTAAACAGTTAGGATCGTCTCAAATTCCCATCTTGGTCAAACCTTTAAACAGTTAGGACCAAAGCCAAAATCCCCTCTCGATTCGTTCCATGAACGAGAGGTCCACAAATTGAACGATCAAACCTTTAAACAGTTAGGATCGTCTCAAATTCCCATCTTGGTCAAACCTTTAAACAGTTAGGACCAAAGCCAAAATCCCCTCTCGATTCGTTCCATGAACGAGAGGTCCACAAATTGAACGATCAAACCTTTAAACAGTTAGGATCGTCTCAAATTCCCATCTTGGTCAAACCTTTAAACAGTTAGGACCAAAGCCAAAATCCCCTCTCGATTCGTTCCATGAACGAGAGGTCCACAAATTGAACGATCAAACCTTTAAACAGTTAGGATCGTCTCAAATTCCCATCTTGGTCAAACCTTTAAACAGTTAGGACCAAAGCCAAAATCCCCTCTCGATTCGTTCCATGAACGAGAGGTCCACAAATTGAACGATCAAACCTTTAAACAGTTAGGATCGTCTCAAATTCCCATCTTGGTCAAACCTTTAAACAGTTAGGACCAAAGCCAAAATCCCCTCTCGATTCGTTCCATGAACGAGAGGTCCACAAATTGAACGATCAAACCTTTAAACAGTTAGGATCGTCTCAAATTCCCATCTTGGTCAAACCTTTAAACAGTTAGGACCAAAGCCAAAATCCCCTCTCGATTCGTTCCTTGAGAATAACCTGACTACCCCTAAACGGGTATATGCAGTGTCAACTTGACGACAAGAGCTGATTTCACAAGTACAAGTTCCAGCTTTAATTCAAGATCTCTACAACGGACAAGCGATAAACACGATACCGGAGAAATATTAGCTATTCTACAAAGAACTGAATAGACTAACGGATGAAGAGATCAAGAGCCAAAGCCATTTTATGGATTCTTGTACACGATCTACTCAACCAAGTATTGAAGAGATCGTAAGAAAAATCTATCTTATTATCCAAAGCATCCCAGAACTCCTCTATAAAAGATTGAGTCTGGAATACTTTGGAGGGGGTATCTGTAGGCGTCAAAAAATGCTGAAAGATATCCAAATACAGCTCAAGAGGAAATCATCCAAAAAGGCAGAAGAACACAAGTCTTGAATGTCTTGCCATGCGAGACAGACTTGACTGTCTCGCCGCGCGAGACAGTCTTTACTGTCTCGCCGTGCGAGACAGTCTTTACTGTCTCGCGGGCGAGACAGACTTTTACTGTCTCGCCCACGCGAGACAGTCTTTGCTGTCTCGCCCACGCGAGACAGTCTTTGCTGTCTCGCCGTGCGAGACAGAATTTACTGTCTCGCACGTGAGACAGCTTTCAGATGGTCAAAACCGTCTTTGTAACTGCCCTACACGTGCCACTAACTGTTACCCCCGCGAGACAGTTTTCACTGTCTCGCCCCTGCGAGACAGTATTTACTGTCTCGCCGTGCGAGACAGAATTTACTGTCTTGCACGTGAGACAGTTTTCAGATGGTCAAAACTACCTTTGCATCTGCCCTACACGTGGCCACTAACTGTTCAAGAACGTGGGAAACGTCGTGGGCGAGAATCACGTGGATAACTGCTAAAATAACGGAGTTTGAAACGTGGGAAGGCAGTTAAAACGAAAACTGCCTGCGGTTACTGTTTCCGAGACAGTATTTACTGTCTCCCGGGTCGAGACAGCAAACACTGTCTCGCCCAGCGAGACAGCAAACACTGTCTCGCGAACCTGTTTTCTACCAACTGTTCTTGGAGGTTATAAATACCCTCCTAAGGCCATTTTTTCAGAAGGCTGATCATTGTGAGCACTTCAGAGCAATCCAGAGCAATCCAGAGCAGAGAGAGAGCAGAGGTGTTGATCTTACGGCCAATCCTTGAAATTGAGCTTTGACTTGATTTCAAGAAGAACGACTATCTTACATCGATAAGATATCGTTTCAATTTCTCACTTCGATAAACGAAGTCAGAATCATAAACCTCTCACGGTTCAATCAGAATCTGTGACTTGGTGGTCCACGAGTCAAAGCGCTCCCGGCACAGGCAAAGATCCCACGAAAGCAGTGATCCAAACAACGATCCTGCGTTTATTTTCTCAAGAGTTGTAATTTTCTTTTTGTTGTGTAAAAGAGTCTTATAAAAAGGCTGTTTTCTTTGAATTTATTGTAATCGACCGAAGATATAATGAATTCGACAACAAATTCGACTTTTGGCGAAAACAACATGTGCGTACATATGTGTAAGGTTAGAAAAGTTAAAAGGCACAATATTTCCAACTATATAAATCTATAGTTATTTGACAAAGCGTCTATTTTAGAGAACAAAAAACATATATCTAAAATGCACCTAAAAGTTAAATAGAGTCATGTAACTCCTTAGTTAGTATTTGATTTTTATCTTGTGGAATACAATTCTGATATCATACATTTAGAGAACATTTCAAATTTCTGGATATTCCCAGAGGTGTATTTGATACATATCTACCAAAAATCCAACATTTGAACATCAAATAAATATTCAAAACGGGTTAAATATCAAATAACTATGATATCATAACTATTTTATATATTTGTGTTATATAGATCATAGTGCTAATCCAACCACTTAAAATTCATGGGCCATTAATTATCGTCTTCTTATATGATAAGCTGGAGCAGTTTCTTTATCTTTTTGAATAAAAAAAACTTCATTTCATCCAAAGGTTCTGCATGATAGTAAGTTCAACTATTTAAGACAGTACAAAAGGTAGAAGGTACCTCACACCTCCCAAACACTAATTAGTAACTAGGTATAAGATGATACATCTTATATTGAACAAGGTCTTTATACTCTTTTGCTTTCAACGTAACAAATCAACAGTTGCACTCGTTAGGTAATACCTATAACCATGTTATGGCAGTTCTTATACCGTATTAGCATTATTCATACCCAAAAAACAGTACGGTTATTTCCATAAGCAACATAGTTATTTACACAATGTCCATCGTGGAAGTTATTGGCTCTAACATATTCAACTTTCAATAAAAATTTCATTCAGCCCATCAAACAAAGTCAACCGCCTTTTAGTTAAGTGTCCATACCATGCACCTTACTTCTCTTCCCTTTTGGAAAATCCAAAGCAAATCCTTCTATGCAACCTAATGGACCTGACCTGAACTGCCTTCCCCCACTGAAGGCACATAGTTTTCTAGATAAACAATTCCATAATTTTTAGAGGTAAATTACTGATTCTTGGCCATATGCAACTTCCGAAATACCACTTTCTCTTGAGATGTTTAGTTGCCAAACGCCCTCACAATTTCATATAGTGCCATCCACTGATACCTTGCAAGTTGCAACCCCAAAACCAGAAAACAGCCCCAAAAGAACCAATAGCAAACAAATATGAAGTAACAAAAAAAATCAATTTTCACAATCATAAGTTTCTATTTAAACAAGTACCTTAATAATTATGGAAACAATAATCCAGACAAATATAAAAGAAGCTTCCATGTTACTTGAGTGAGATCTTAAAATGACGCAGTTTGGAAAAAAAAGAAAAGCCAACAAAAAACAGTATCTTCTAAACAACCATTTGTACTCACGATGATTAAAATTTTAATCAATTTCGGAGATGGATAAGCATCCAATTTTCTAGCTTGTTCTATTCTCCTTTTTATGCCCTTATGGAAGATTACAGGGAGAGGACTTATATGGACATGGTGAGTAGAGAATTCCACAGACTACTGACTAGGGATGTCCACTCAAAACTTATTGTAATTTCATGCTGACATAACTTGTAATTTTGACATAGCTAAAGGTAATTTCAGGTGCAAATTTGCTTTTACATGGCTAGAGTAAAAAGGATGGTACAATAGAAAGAATATCAACTTTCTCAGATTTCCTCAATTTCTAAAAAGTGAGCTTTGATTTTAATAAAACATTCCATTGGAGGTAAAAAAAGATGATGAGTTCCTGTTGCCGACTTTGGTCCAAACCACAACCGGAACCTACCATGCAGCACAAATTGATGTATCCGATTCAGGGCATTAGCCATAATGAAGAACCAGGCTTTCATAATTCTCCTGATGAAGTGAGTATGAAAATAAAGGGAACTGGTGTCAATTTAGTACAAAAGACTCATTAACATGCACATCCTTTGGGATCACAAATATTTGCCTCCTTCAGGAAGGATTCATACCACTGATGTATCAGTTACCTAGTGATTCCAAAGCACATGTTGATCTACAAAATTGGAAGGGGGTTAAAACTAAAAGAAACGGTTTTCATTCCTAAGCATCAATTTGCCAAAAACACTGGACATCTAAGAGTAGCAGTTCCACATATCTATGGTTTCTTCTGAAGCATTTACATTGAGAAAGAAAACCTTTGATGATCACTATCTAATGACCTTGAAAACCTTGCACACCAATTTATTCTTTGACTACTAACATCTTGAATGTAAATTTAACCAACTGGAATCTTTCTGTTGTGCAAATTGTAGACATTCATGCATAGGAAAGAAACTCAGTTGATTTGTGTGCACTCTCAAATATTGTACATGAACTTGAATAAGTGTTGTAGTTTGAATAGCTCATTGTTGAATTTGAATAGGAATTCTTTTAAATCCTTCTTTCAAGTTCAAAGGACCCGGTCTCTATGAGTAGATTTGAGGACTTAAATCACATTGGTCAAGTATCTAATTGCATCAAGGGTTTGTCACACACTTTGGATAAAAGGGAATTGTATTTTATTCTTCTACCGAGACTTTAGAGCTGAAATGAGTTAATAGCACTGAGTGTTGGGTTATATAACACCTTTAAAAAATGACCTCAAAACCAAAAGAAGAAAATTTCATCAGACTTTTCAGCCAAAAACTTTGTTCAAAGCAAGACATCTATGTGTTTTTTCCGTCCTTATTTGTGGCTCTTCGTAACAACTTCTTCAGTGTTAACAAAGCTTCTCCTAGTAACATATGATTAAATAAAGAATAATTTAGAATGCTCATCGCAAATAGAACCATTAGGGTTGTGGTCAAAATTGAGGTTATTTTCCTTCCAATAAGAAAAATGTTAAAATAATCCCGAAAACCTACCCACATTCATCATATTACTACATTCTCTCTATTTTCTGATACCTGAATTTAATTATCTTAAATGCATCAAACGAACGGACAATTTCTTTCAAGAGAATTAACCCCAAAATGAAAATATAAAAAAAAACACACAAAAATACAAACATAAAAGGGAAAATCACCTGAAGGATTGATGTCTAGAAATTGAACTACATTTAAGGGGAAAAAATCCCAAATTAATCGATAGTATAACAGCAAATTAACGAAATCTTTATAGAAATGGGAAATTAAACTTACTATCTGAGCGTAATGGAAGTAGACGAGGGCGCAAGCGGATGAAGATGCGCTGATTTATAATGATGACGCTTTTTCTTTTTAAGGTTATTTGCTGTAAATATGCAGATTTTTTAGATTTTCTCGCGTGGGCAGCTGGCGGGTGATAAGTGATAACGGGTCAGGACCCGTGCTTCGGCGGGTTTTAAGGGCGGAAGGAAATCGATTTCGGTTAGGGTGTAGACCCGTTAAGGAGGTAACAGCTGTGGATTAAAGATAATTTTGCAAGGTTACAAAGGAGTTTTATACGGGTTCAATAAAATCTTTCTGTTTTTAATGATTTATTACACGTGTCCTCTGATTATTCAGAATCAAAATTGCGATGACTAAATAAACAGACTACATATTTCTAACTATTTAATACATAAAAGTCTATTGTTAAGAGTTTGATCTAAACCATAAATTTAACTTAGATCTATACAATTATCAAATTATGAATTTTTTTTAGAATCTGTGTACATATATAATCATTTTCCCCATCAAGTGTACACACATTATCTAATCTGAAGTGCATATTAAATTACCATCTGCTTGCTATGATTTTACGAAAAGACAATCATCTACATCCTCATCGAAAATAATTTATCAAAAAAATTATCTGTATATTAATTTTCAACTTATCCCTTTTCATCAGCTGTATTTTGAGACATCCCTTCTCCAGATTCTAGATGTTACCTTGACTCGATCTTGTGTGATCAAATCAACAGCTCTCAAGTTGTGAAAAACGTGGAAAATGAGTTTGTTGAGAGAAAATCTATCATGAGCGGTTATGAGAGGGGTGGATATGATGGGTTTGGTCCCTATAAAAAGAGGAGTAGTATTCTTGAGAAAACAACAACAAAGAATAATAAACAAACTATCTACCCATTATCGGAGCTTCCTAAAAAAACGTTGTTCTTTCTCTTCTTCTCTGCAGTTGTTCACTAAATACTATCTTAATTGGCTCGTTCGTTGGATTTTTCATTGTATTACATCACAAGTCGTAGATATCATATGTATCATTGATAAATATTATCTATTTAATGTATTTACAAACTTGTGATTCCTTGATTATGGTTTAGAAATTACAATAATAGGAGAAGATTTGTAAAGAGAGAGAGGATTGAACATACAAATTTACATGATGATGTAAACAAGTTATTAAGTTTTTTTTTTAAAAAGAACCCCAGCTTAAATTTAACCTGAAAAGGCAAAGTAGGTTAAACGTTAAATTAATTGGGACTTTCCTGCACTTTAATGGCATGTTTGGATTTGTAAGGGGTGAAAGGAAGTTAAGGGAAATTGAGAGAAGGGAAGTGAAGAGAATGAAATGGGAGGGAAGGGAGTTCCCTTCCCCTTGGTTACCAAGGGGAACTAGGGGCTTGTTTGGATTGAGGGGAATGAGGGTGAAGGGAAGTTAGGAGAACCATTCACCTCTATTCACCTTGTTTGGGAACACTTAGAAGGTGAAGTTAATTCACCTTCATTCACCTTGGTTCACCCCCTAATAGTATAAAAATTGTTACCCCCCAAATTGGGGTGTAACCAAGGGGAAGAGAATTCCCTTCCCTTCCCTTCACTCAGTTTCCCTTAACTTCCCTTCACCCCCTACGAATCCAAACAGGCCCTAGGGTGAATTAATTTCACCTCCTAAGTGTTCCCAAATAAGGTGAATGGAGGTGAATGGTTCCCCTAACTTCCCTTCACCCTCATCCCCTCAATCCAAACAAGGTATAAAAAAAATACGTATCACTCTAACTTGAAGAAACAATATGTAAAGTTGAAGGATTTTGTTGCACATAAAAAAAATTATGAATAAAAAAAACCAATTACCGGGCGTGTTAAATCCAAACCCATCTAACCCGATTCTACCCGTAACCGTACCCGTTATCAAGCATGACTCTCGTCACCGCAGTTCTTCTGTGCTTTGTCCTAAACCCCTCGCTCGGAAAAAAAAATAATAATAAAAAAGAAACGTATTACTCTGTTGAATCCAAACCCAAACACATAAAAAACCCCTCGCTGAAAAATTCCCCTGCTTTGTCTTAAACCCCTCGCTCAAGAAAACCCATATCTCAAGCCAAGCCCTAATAAAGTTTGGATCAAACGAAACACAAAAAAGAAATAAAATAAAAAAAGAAAACAAGAGGGGGATATATCCAGAAGCGATGAAGGAATCGGCGGAGGCGCCGCCCGAGAGAGATTTGTACGCTCTCCTTCATTTATCGCCGGAAGCATCCGATGAGGAGATTCGAAGGGCTTATCGTCAGTGGGCCCAGATTTATCATCCTGATAAGTACCAAGATCTGCAGGTACTCGATTTTTGTTCAATATCGATTGAATCGATGAAATGTTGGTAGAAATTTATCGGAAGTAGGAGAAATTTGTGTTCAGTGCTTTTGAACATTTTGTTATGATCGACTGTGAATTGTCAAAAAAAAAGGTCTCTGATTTTTTTGATACAAACCAAGTACACATTTCAGAAAATGGCTTACTTTTGGATTAAAACCTCAGCTTCTAGTGATATATAGTATTATGTTCTACGAGTTTGTAGAATTTTTACTCTTATTCAAACAGCTCATTTCTGCCGGCGGTCGTAGTGTATGTTAGATATATGTTTTGAGGAACATTTCTGGTTTCAGATGAAAGATATTGCCACGGAAAACTTTCAGCGGATCCGAGATGCCTATGGGATTTTGAGCGACGAGTACAAGAGGCAGATTTATGATATCTATGGAATGGAAGGGCTGAATTCGGGCTTGGAGCTCGGCCCGAAGCTGAACAGACCAGAGGAAATTAAGGAGGAACTTGAAAGGCTTCGACGACGCAAGGAGGAAGAGAAGGCATTCGCCTATTCTCGACCTGCTGGTTCAATTTTTGCTCATTTGTCGGTACCCCAGTATCTAGATGGGGGTGGTATATTGAGAGGGTATGTGCTGCTTAAGTGCTTGTACTTTAACTTTGAAGTGATAATTCCTTCATTCATCTGCGTCTATAAAATTTCCATTCTAATGGACTATTTGATATGTTAAATATCATCTGTGAACATGAGCTTAACCATAAGTTGGAGTCTCAACCTTTCCTTTTACAAACATGGACCTGACAATGAATCAGTCTAGGTCCTGTTAGATGCATCTGAAATATGCATGAATAAACCCTTCTTAAAAGGAAAAGCACTAGACAAATATAATGTAGATTCTTTGTTATAAGTACTATATAACGGATTTCCAGTTATTATCTGATTCCTAAATGTTGATGCAAATGATAAGAGCCATCACTTTTTTATTCCTCTGGCAGTTCAGGTTTCCATAGGAAATCTGTAATTTCTTAAATGAAAGAAATATTAGGACATGGAAAGTGCGGTAAAATATAAGATTATTTGCCCCTACTTGTTGAGAGATTTTCTACAGTTATCTTTTGTGTTATTGAAAGTTGAGTAAGTAATTGTTACTGGATATAGTCTCCTAACCCCCAAATTTGTTTTTAACTTCAAAATTTGTTGAAAAGCTGGTCCATATACGATCATATCTTGGTGTGTAAGCACTAATAAATGTTAGTTATATCTTCTAATCAGTGCTATTCTATCTTCAACTTGTTTTACATCTATAACATTGTCCTTTACTACAATATCTACAAGTGTTTGTTGTCTGTTTCTTTCACTTTTCCATATGTATTAAATTTAAGGCCTTTGTTCTTATTGTCAATCTCTCTGAACATCTCACCTCTTCATATAGTTTCCTACTAGCAATATGTTTGCCAATCATTTACCTACTAACTCTATCACCTTTCCCTGCGAGTGTTTCCAATTTCTTAAGTAGATAATCTCATCCTGCTCTCATGCACAAGCTTATCACCTTCTTTCCTATATCCCCTAGATTAAATCTATTTAACATGGATTACAAAGGCCAGTCTGGCGCCTTCACAACCTTTAGCCATCATTTTCTTTATTGTTGCTGTACTTTAGAATTCATTCTGTAGATATTTGATCGATTTAATTGCCCGCTGTCTATTGCTCATCACTGTGTTCTTACTTCAAGACCCTTTGTTGGGATAAACAGTGAAAGAATAAGGCCCTGAGCACAACATTGGTAGAGTTTTGGTTGAAGTATCCTATGTGAAATTCTTACTCGGACATACCTTGTCTTTATAGATGATGCTATGCTCATCACATGATCCATCATTTGTAAATTAAATCTCAAGAGTATTTTTTGAAGCACATAATAAAACATTAAAATATTTCTAAGGTTAAATTTCACCAAACCATTATTCTTGTTATCTGACTTCCAACTCTATAGCAAATTTCTCTCAACTATTAATTAGTAATTAATCAATTTATGTCAGGGCAATTAATGTTTAATGATCTAGCAAGTTACTGAATACATTTTCACAATCGGCAGAATGGCAATGTCAAGTGAGGTACAATCTCATCTATCGAAGAACAACACAATTGCCATTGGTGGAAATCTGGCAGTTACTGGTAATTCTGGTACTGGTGGGGCAACAGCTTTGCTGCGGCATCAGTTATCTTCTGTTTCCTCAATAGAGTTCATGGCAACTGCTGGTTTAAGAGCAGTTGTTGGCCTACAGACAACTCGGTAAATTTTCGTTTGTTCATTTTCTGTCATTTAGATCACCCATTATGTGTCGTATTTTCTTTTTTTTAAACAAAATATAGTGACCGGAAATATATCTAATTTGGAAGTTCTCCTGTGTTTTCCAGTCACCTTTCTCGTCATTCAACAGCGACCACTGGCTTTACAGTCTCTCTGAAAGATGGGTCAGTCAATCTTTCTAATGCATGGACCCGCCAACTATCAGAAACATCAGTTGGAAATGTAAACTCCTTGGAGCTTTATCTGTCTTTCTATGCACATGTTTGCTTGGGCTTTAATATCTTTCTATTGTTGAGCTGTAACTTTGGCTTTCAATCTTTGTTAGTCAATTGAAAGGTAATCCATGCTTGAATGTTATTAATAGTTTTCCTATATCCATCTCTTCGTTGGGTGTATGCTGGAAACTGTTTGCAATAACATTTGTTTTAGGAAAGGAGAACTCTTTTAACCTGGGAGTGAATCAAACTGTGAGCTGGTTAATTGGAAGATCATTAACTGTTACCAATCTTCACGTGCTTATCTAGCATTTCACATGCTATTGCTGACATTATTGAAAATTTACTTCATTAAATTTCTCCATCAAGTTTGATGCACATGGAAACATGTTTTCTACTATTCTAAATTTTTCTTTAAACCCGCAAATTTTTGAACATAAGCAAGAACATACATTCATCTCATTGCATTGCATGTTCCCTTGTATTTTGTTCAGATACAACTTGTTCTTGGAACAGAATCAAATATATCTGTAGGATGGCAAAAGAAGGATGAAAAGAATTCCGCTGCTGGAGAACTGAAGGTATGTTATGGATATGCATATATTTTTAAATATTCACTTTTTCAGCCGAAACCTGGGAGTGAGATGTAGTCACCTGAGGACTTCTTCCTCATGGGGCAGCTATTACTGTATATATAACATCTCTCATATAAGTTTCTTTCCCGTCATATTCTGCAATATACATGCTTTGTAAGTACTGTTTATGTACTGTCTTATTCAGTATCTTGAGCAATAATACTAACCAATAGACTGAATTGCTTAACTGAAAACTGCTTTACTTTATCTGCCTCTGGCTTATATACCTGTTTGTGGTATTGATTCCAAAGTGTAGATGAGCAAATTTATTATGTACATCTGTTTATTTAGTAAATAGTGTTTTGGGGCTTGGGGGTGGGGGAGGGGTATGCTGCTCTCTTTCTATCTGTAACCGCTATATGTGTGTGTGCACTTTTCATGCGTGTACCACATGCGCACAAACACATGCAATATGCAGACACATATGTACGTAAGGTTTTGTAGTTGTAAGCCGATAACTCATTTTGTTATATAAGCTACTAATAGATTAAAAAAAATGGTGAGATTTGTGGGCCTCACTACATGCCCACCTATTGGTAGCTCATTTAGTAAAATGAGCTGACACTTCATAAACATTTTTTCCATGCACGAACGTGCACACGCGCACGCCTAGGTGCACACGCGCACGCCTACGTGCACGTACATGAGCGCGCGCGCATGCGCACCCATCTCACACGCACCTAGTTAAGTGAAACTTATAAAAACTATTGCTGTAAATTGTGTTAATTCTCTTAATGGTGTGGTGCATTTAGTTTATTCCTTCTAAATATATGCAGTTTGGAACTAGCTCTATTGGTGCATCAGCTCATTATACTCGTCATTTTTCCAAGAAGTCTCATGGCCGACTAGCTGGTAGAATTGGAAGGTACTTCAATTTCACCAGTCTAAATATGATGCTTGTGATGCTTAATTTTCTAATTTTCCTCACTTATTATATATCAGTCTTTAGCACTTTGAAAGATCTCTTTGATGACTCTAATGAGATTTTTGTTAAAGTACATTTCCCTTGCACAATTAAAGGTAATTCCAAAATATATAGATATGTTTTGGATTATTGCTTTACATTGTTACTGTAATGCTGCAGTATGTTGCTGATATATTTTCAGTTAATATCTTTTATGCTTCAGTACATAAATTTTTTTGTACAAAAATTTCAGCACTGCTATGGAACTTGAAATTGGAGGTGGGAGGCGGATATCTGAATTTAGTACCGTGCGAATACTCTACAGTATAGGAATTCAGGTGATCGATTTCATGATGCAGTTTATATCAATTTGTCTTGTGTATGTGTCTGCTGCAGTTCTCTAACTTGCTGTATGATGGTGTTTTATTCCTGAATCGTACATCTTTGCAAGTCATAACTGAGGTCTTTTCACTCATATTTGATCTTGTTCTGTCTGTTAGTAATTTTTTTTGTGCACTGCATTTACTCCACTTTTTTGTGAAACATCCCTGGTTTTTTGAGTATTGCTCTTCAAGGAGGGGCTAAATTAAATGTATTCTTCTCAAAATTTTCTTATTATTTTTTAAAAAATCATCATACTTTGGCGAGAAACTTTATTTCAATTTCAAAATAATTTATCTCCAACTGTATAACCATAATAGTTAGTTAGAAATTAAATGGTAAAAAAAAAGAAACACAATGTGGATAATTAAGCTACCTTCAAACTAGTCTTTTCTACATAACGTTTAAAAGAGACAAACCTCGACACCTATCTAGGATGATCATTAATCTTTTTCTTTTCACAAAAGCAGCAATGAGAAACTATTGACTGTCTGCATATGCAAATATTCACGCAGGTAATATTCTGTGCTTCTTGATTGTTTGTTATATTTAATAATAATGTTCATGGTTTGAGTTCATGTTTGGAGCATTTCAAGCATATTTGGGAGATAAGAAAATCTTCAGTTCAGATAAAGATACCACTTTCATATTCTAAGCTTTATAATCTATTAATAGTGCTTGATTACAACTTCTTTTGTGTCCTTGGTTAAAAAATTAGTTATAATTCCTTCCTTTTTCTCCCTCTGGATCCTATGCTTCCTTCCCTGACCTATTTTTTAATTTATATCATGTGAGTGTATGGGGGATTGGGGTGAGGGGGGTTACGGAGGATTGTTCTGAACCTATCTATTTGTAATGTGATATTCTGACTTGCCTGAGCAAGCATCATTACACCATTATTGTGGAAATTCCAATGTTTACATGTGTTCAACAGCATACTGCTTTCAATTGGACTTATATTTACAAGTTGATTGTTCAATATTTGTACCAATACACGGCTACTAAAGAGCTTTCTATGTATTTACATAATTTCTTTGTTTTTCTTTGTTTAATGGCCATTTTGGTTGCATATCATCATCACAAATCTTTTTAGAATTAACTATAGATGAAGTTCTGTTGTCAAATTCATACTCATTAGAAATTTGTAGGTGATCTGAAGCCAAATGCTTGCTGTCCTTCCATAACCTCTTAATGACGTTCATTTAGAATCCCAGTTACTCGGTCTGATAAACATTCATAGTTTATCTTATGTTCATCTTGTTAAGTGAGCATTATCTGGCTCTAGTCAAGGATCTTAAACGGTGACTAAGAAAGCACCACCTTACACTTTTTCCAACAAAACATAAAAAATATGCTTTCTCAAAGTTTTTGAATTTTGTATATAGCTTCTGGCATGTTGAGTTTCTATTGTAAAAATCTGTGTAATTATGACCTTCTGAAACATATGGAACTATCAATATATTCTCTGTCGTAAGTGGATGTCATGGTTATATTCCCTGTGCATTTTCCAAGCTTGGTGTGGAAGAACACAACCGTTAAATATTGTAGTCTAGCATTATGCATCTATGCTGACTCCTCTTCATTTGCTCAATTATTTTGACAAACACATTCTTTGCTCATATTATTCTAGCTTTGGAAGACATGTTATTCTGATGGTGACTTAAAAATCAAACTGAATATTGACATGCTAGCTATTCTTAACGCGTAGTTCTGGCTATAATGTTGAACACAGGGAATCTCATGGAAATTTGAGTTACACCGTGCAGGACAAAAGCTGATCATTCCGGTTAGTTAAATGTGCCTTTTATTGCATTTCCTATCTTAATAACTATTACTTAATATTCTTAGATTTCCTAGTTCGGCAGATCACAAATTGAAGTTTGATATTCTGATCTGCTTTTTGCTGTAAGGCATATGTAAAGATTTATGACAATCTCTGCATATTAAAGGAAATTTATATATTGACATTGCAGCATGGCCTTTGCTGATATTTCTAACAGTTTGATCATTTAAATTATCAAGCTCCTGTGGCCAAGTCATGGTTTTGAAAGTTCATGGGTTACGATCTACATATTGTTTAATTGTCCTGAGCTGTTGTTTCCAAGTATTCTAATGCATGACTTCAATGCAATATTTGTTTCTGTCTGTCAACTATCATGACTTCGCTTATCTTTGAAATGCAATGGACAAAAAAGGACTACATTTAATAAATCCTCCATGTTACTAGTACATGCTTTACGTATTAGTGTATTACTGATGCCTCCACATTTTAGCATTAGCTTGCAGTGGAGGAAGATGCAAATACTTTAAATATAAAAAATAAATATTTCACAAGATTCTGACTGATCCTTTATTTAATTATTCATTGGATAATTTGGTTTCACAGTTGTAGCATAAGTCTGCATTAGTATAAGCCACGATCTTTGAATTCCATGAATGTTCATGGACTCAATGGAGCTATGTCTAAGCTGTATTGGTCTTGAAACTTGATGCTTTGACCATCATATACCCTTTTTCTGATGAAAGAATTGCAATTGCCCTACATATTTTAGTGCTCTAGTCTAATGTTGGTTTTTCATTTTTCCTTCATCATTAACAATTACCCTTTACCATTTGCAGATCATGCTTTTCACTGAGCTGAATGCTCGAATAGCAGCTGGTGCATTTCTAATACCATCGTCTCTCTACTTTCTTATCAAGGTTCTTGATTTCTTTTCTTTTCTTTTTCTTGTACCGTCCCTTTTTTTTTTTTTTCTTCTGCAATTTAATGTCCTGTGGTGCATGGTATATTAGGAGATAAATTGTCTGATAACTATTACTTGATAAAGTTGATAGTGCATGTCTGGCATCACGTTTCTCAACAAGATACATTACCTAGTGTTTGTCTTCTCATGTTTACCTGTATTAGTGATTTAGTCATATATTTAAGCCGCAATATTGTTAGATTCTTCATAATTCAAGCAAAGAGAAATATGTGTATTTTACTTCTTACCTAGAAAAGAAAGAAAAATCCTTCTCGAAGTCTTATTTCCGGCATATACCTAGTGAAAGACTCACTTGTTTAAAAAATTATAAATATGGAGTGAATTGCGATAATTCAATCCGCAACAGGAGGTTTCTAGAAGGTGGTTCAATCTCTCTTAGGCATTGCATTTTCTGGTAACTTTTTTATGAGTTCTAATATTGTTCTTATAAAATACTACAGAATTTCGTTGCAAAACCTTACTATCTCAGGCGGGAAAGGACAAAGGAACTTGAGAGAATGGAGAAGTCATCAGTTCAGGTAGATCCATCAACCAAGATCTATATGCTTGAGAGGCTTTTGTGCATGTTTATCAGTGTAATATATACCAATCATTTTATTTCCTTTGTCCATTATATATTTCATGAGTGGGAAAGTTTGGCTTGTTGACTTGCATATTTGATTAATGCCTATTATGTAGTGACATTCATGCAACGTGCTCCATGCTTGACTTGTCCAAGGGCATATTTAATTTGACTAAATTCAAGTAGGAGTTCTGCTAGCATACTGTCGCTACAACTAAGTGCAATTTTGGTTTATTACCAGACACTAGTGTCAGATGGAATTTCCTAGTCTTTATTAATTTGAAATTATCACACTTATAATTCTCTTTTAGCACACTAGTGTGTTTCTGGCACCTGTTGACGCTGAATACTTACTGATGTGGTTAGCTTCACTGATGTATTGCTCTTCTTTGTTAAGATGGTAGGAAGTTGTATATGGTAAATATTTTTTTCATTTTATATTTGTTGATCCTCTGCTAACATATGAAGGTTCGGGAAGCAAGGCAGGCTGCTGAAAAGGCACAGAAACTACTCCAAAATGTCTCTAACAGGAAGAGAAATAAACAGTTAGAAAATGGTGGACTGGTAATCACAAGAGCAGTGTATGGAAATCGCAAAGCAATCAAGAGAGTTGGTGAAGATAGAGAGACCGAAGATGAAATGGCTTCACAAGTCCTAGATGTAACTTTGCCTCTGAACTTTTTAGTCTCTGATTCTGGACAGCTTAAGGTGAATTCTCGATTCAAATGTTCTGGTTTTTTATTCATTCAGATTTTAGTTAATTTCTGGTTTCTCTTGCCTTTTTACTTGAGGAGAAATATATACGTCTTTTTGTACAAAACAGCCTAATTTTTACACTTATTAAGTTGCTGACACCCTCGGTAACATCTGCAATACAATGTTCACATCAGTAAGTGTTCTATGCACAAGTATTATGGCTCTCTTTGTAGATTGTCTGCAGGTTCATTAAAAAATTTGGTGATGACATTATGTTTATAAACGGTGGCTTATTATTAAATAGATTCGACAATTTGTGTACTTTATCCTCAACTACCAGCATATATATCGTATAATGCAAAGTTTCCTATCAGATATGAGTCAATGATCAATTTCTCATTTCTGAGGCTAGCCAATAACTCATCAAAGGATTTTATGAAAGAAGATACATAAAATAGACATATCTAAGATTCTATATAGTTAATATAGTGATACAAGATGTCTTGCCATCAGCTCCTTTTCAACTCATCGAAGAACTAATTCTTTTAGCTATGTGATTTGAAACGAGGCTCCCCATAATGAACATTATTTTGCGTTGCAGCTTCATGAAGGGATAAAGAAATCAGGCATAATGGGATTCTGTGATCCATGCCCTGGAGAGCCTAAGCAATTACTGGTGGAGTATACATTTGGTGGACAGAACTTTAAGGTTATATTCCTAATTGAGCATCATCCATTTTATACGTATTTTCGTATTGTTGTTATTTACGTATAATAATGTGGTTTTGGCACAGGTGGTGGTTGATGACTATGAGGAGTTGCTTATCCCTCCTCAGGAAGCACATAGAATATAATTTTATTATTATCATCATTATTAGCTGATTGATCAATATATCAACTGGTTGCCTCAAACAATTTTGCATGTCTTACCATGCCCTTGAGGTACGCCCTTGCTCGATTTCATGATTTAATTGAGATCCAATGCCGTAATTGGAAGAATTAACATGTAGATTAAGTAGCATTATGAGAGACAACTAATGGAGGCTTGTATTTTATTTTATATCCAAATAAAAACCTTACCGTGTTTTATGGGTCTCTCATTATTAACTCTTCCTGGTTTTTGGTAGTCTGTGGCTGAGTGGCACTTAAATGCCCCGAAGTTTCGATAACCTTGCGCTTAAGTGGCCTCTATTTTAAATGCGAGTGAAAAAAGAAGAAATTCTCCAAAATATTTAAGTGTTGCAGATGAATGCCCTATTGTTAAGAAAAAAACACAAAAAATGACAACGTTTCTCTACACATTCAAGAATATCATATAACAGATGTTGCTGAGTTGAAAATTTTAAAAACTTTAGGGTATTTAAGTGAGGTTAATTACAAACAAAGGGTATTTATATGTAATATTGGGTAAATAAGAGGATGCGAGCATGCAACATTGGATAAATAAGAGGGCACAACATGCAATATTTTAAAGTTTTGGGATATTTATCCGCAACACTTTTAATACTTTGGTGCATTTAAGCACACGGTTTTAAAATCGGGGGAATTAAAGTGGAAGATTGGTGAAACTATTAAAACTATAGGGCATTGAAGTGCAGTTTAGCCTAGTTTTGTTGCAGTAGGGATCCTATCAAAACTATCTTTATATGAGTAGGGTGATCTACACCATAAAGAGAAGAGTGAAAATTCCCTTTTAATCACTCGTGATTGGTATAGATCACCCCTTTCTGAGAGGAGTTCTGATAGAATCCTTGCTCGCTCCGTTGCACAAAGTGCTTCTCTCGGCTGTAAAGACCTCATCTCAAGGCATCAACAGTTCACATCTCCGTGTT
>NC_033803.1:466439-504293 GCF_001876935.1 Asparagus officinalis
TGCTTGTGCTTCTGAATGATCTGCAACCAAAATATTTGATTTTCCATCGGACAAAAAGTCAAGGCTTCAACTTTAAAGCCCATGACATAGTTTGCTTGCTTTAGCTCATAATAAAGTCGTTGGAGAATGTTATTAGTTGTCGCCTTAGATATTTGGAGGATGACACGTGTGGGCTGTTCCCATGAGGTCAAACAGAGGCTTCCCTCTTGATGATTTAATAATAATAATAATAATAAAACTTTTCCATAGGTCTCGTCTGTACACGGGATAACGTGTTAATTTGATTTTATAGGCTGAGGTTGCGCTACCAAGGGGTCCGACGTTTCTAAACTCTTCATTAGTCGCTGTCCAATTAATCTTCTGGCGTTAAATTTGTCATTAGCTAAGGGGCTGTTTGGTTATAAGTTTTTTACTATGTAAAATGATGGAAAGTGTAAAAAAGTGTGTCCCAATGATAGCTTTCCTCCTTTTCAATTGTTTGTTTGTAGTTGTGAAAATAGTGTAAAGTGGTTTACTATCCTAATGTGGCATGAATTCACAAATCCCTTCAAAATGGTCTGATTTTGAAGGAAAACTGACATATGTGTCAGAAGTGAGAGGGCTATGCCAATGGAATCATTTGAGTAGGGACCACAGAATAACCACTTTTTATACTTTCCAAACAAGCAATTAAAGTTACATTTTGCAAACCAAACAAGCAATTTATGATTCCAATGGAATAAGCAATTAAAGTTACATTTTGCAAACCAAACAAGCAATTTATGATTCCAATGGAATAAAAAACAAACAAAGAAAAGTTGCTCTACATTTTGCAAACCAAACAAGCAATTTATGATTCCAATGGAATAAAAAACAAACAAAGAAAAGTTGCTCAGTGAAATTGATGGGGGTGGACAACAACTTTTCAAGTTGTGTCATAAATACACAACTTTACCAACAACAACCAAACAACCCCAAATGTTGCAGTTAAATGTTAATGTGCTGTATTATATGTTCTTTGAAAAGATTGTGATAGCAGAATCAGATCATAAATTGTTTACATCAGTTGGCGAGGAATTCAGGATAATACATAATTTTTTAAAAAAAGAAGAAGAAGAATTATTCTAAAGGAAGTTATATATACAATTGAGAAGAAGACACCAGGAGCATAAAAAAATACGTCCTCACGGGACTCCGAGTGCTATCATACCCAACAATACCTTTAAGATGAAAAACAATAGCACATAAGTATTGGGGTCGCATGTTACGTGACATCATGATAATTATATTGTAATGTTTTAATGAAATAATACATGACAAATTTTAATAATTTAAAAAAGGTAAATGTAAAATTGATAAGTATCGAAAACGCCCTCACAGGACTCCAAACGCTAAGAACCTCAATAAAATTCTATAAAGAGAAAAGGCCAAATGCACTGAAATAAAGAGGGATGCATTATTCAATTACATCATGATATATAATACGAGAAATATGTGAGGGTTCAACTCCGAAACATTCTATTTTCCAGTCTGATGTCACCGGGTTCTTTTCAATTCAATTCTCAATCCATTAAAGCCTCTACATATGCATCCAAAGGTTTTGTTCTTCTTCGTGCTATGTATCATCCTATTTATATCATATAGTTTTCTCACAACTAATTAACTATATATATCATTCATATGCTGTTCTTGGCGGATACATTTTCCAATCAATGCGTCTTTTAAACTGAATTTTTCATACCTGCATGTTTGGTAAACTTTCACTAAGCTAACTTTTCTTTATGCGTACTACATCAATCAACTAAGTTGACATAAATTTCTCTTTTGAAATTGTTAGATAATATCAGTCATCCTATATGTGTATAGCCGCCTCAGCCGTCTCCTAGCCCGCCTCAGTCGCCTCCTAGCTGCTATATATCCTGTAAATCTGATCATCAAATATAGAAAGCTTCTTCAATACCAACTTAACATGACATCAGAGCCCCAAACCACAAATTAACCCTACTCATACCTCTAGCCGCTGTCGCCACGTCGGAGTTGTTGTTCGTCATCGTTCAACCGCAGATCAGATCTCGGCTGAAGTCAACTTCATCGTTAACCCTGTTGCCGTGGTTGAGTCTCCAAGGTGCTCAAATCGCCGCTAGTGCTCGCAGTCACCGTCGTGGTCGAATCGATCGTCGTCGTCGCCTGGCGTCGCCGTCTTCGTAGCCCTCCGATCTCGAATCAGGTCATTAGCTGCCCTCGTCGATTCAGGCCGCCATCTAACTCGTCTTGGTATCATGTCTTCGTCTGATACCAGGCCCTCAACGGCTGAGACCTAGGGTTCTCCGCCGCGGGCATCCTCTCGGTTGCAGGCTTCTTCTCGGCCTTGGGCGCCATTCTTGAGATCGAGAGCAGGGGGCTGAGTTTTTAGGGATCGACGGATCTATTAGGGTCAGGGGAGCCGGGGGGCGGTTCGGTCGCTTGAGATCTTTTATCTTCAGGCCCATCTTGAGACCTATATTTATAAAAAAAAAAATCAAAAAATGGACAATAAATGACTCTACACCTTTCCACCCTTGATGTGTAACTTACAAATATCAAAAATTACACTGCATGGTTGAGCTTTCACACTATGGGGTTATATTGACAAATCTCTTCGTTGTCCATCCAAAACTGTTATCATGTTTTCGTTATCTATTACCTTCATATCAGAAGTCACTTCTTGTAATTCCACTACTGATGATTCTCAAATCACTTATTCTCAGTGGATCTGTACTGATCAACAGATCATGGCATATATTATGTGTTCTGTAGCTATTCCTATTTGGCTCTCCCTTGGACAAGCATCTTCATCTCGTGAGCAGTGGCTAGCTCTCAGTCGCATATTTGTTCAAACTGGTGCTGCTCGTGAGTATCAACTTCATCAAAGTCTTCAGTATGCACGTCACAGTGATCGGTCTATTCAATATTTCTATTTTTTATTATCAGGCTATTGGGAAGAATTGCAGATGGTGGAGGAACCTGATTCTGAAACGTTTCCGGACTTTTCCATAGCATTTCAAAAACAATGTGACCGTCAACAGTTATATCACTTTGTCATGCGCCTTCGCTCTGAGTTCAAAAGCTTACATGGACACATTCTTCATCGCAATCCTCTCCACAGTCTCTGTGAAGCCATGACTGAGTTCATATCTGAAGAGACACGCCTTCAAATGCTCTCCTCTTCAGTTATTGCATCTCAGCAATTACCCTCATCACATTATGTTCTAGCTACTCCTTTGCAGTTCTCTTCCTATCGGGGTCCTTCTAACAGTACATCTGATTCCTCTCGGTAACTATACTGTTGTTATTGTAAGAAGTCAGATCATCTTATTGATAAATATCGTAAGAGACCACCTCGTCCGACACTCGAGAAGACTCGACCTCCATTGCTGCTTCGTCTGATGTTAGCCCTACTCTTCAAGAGGCGCAAATTTCTAGCCCGCTCTCTTCTGAACGGCTGTCAGAGATTATTACATTAATAACCAAGAATGTTGGGCTTAGTGGTGTTGCCTCCAACTCAGATTTTACTGCCTTGCCTGCTCATTCTAGTACTTCTACTCCTTGGATATTCTACTGAGGTGCATCTCATCATATGACCTTTGATAACTCTATTCTTACAAATTGTTCCACTGCTCCCTCTTCATTATGCATTTATACTGCTAATGACACTCTCCTTGCAGTCTCTCAGTTAGGTGATATTACTCCAAGTTTCGATAGTTCTGATCGTCTAACATTATCATCAGTTCTTCATATTCCCAAATTATCTATGCAACTTTTATCCATTAGGAAAATTACAGATTCTGGTTGTACTATCTTATTTAATACTAAATCTTGTGTTGTCCAGGATCACACTGGCCAGAAGATTGGGACGGGTCGTAAAGTTAATGGGCTTTATCAGTTAGAGTCTCTACATCTTTCCACTCTATCCAATATTTGCCATGGGCTCTCTGTTTCTAATCTGTGGCACCGTTGCTTGGGTCATATATTTGGTTCTCGCTTAAAACTTTTATCTGAATCAGGAGTATTAGGAAATTTAAAACTCTCTACTTTATCAAACTGTACTAGGTGTTGATTAGCTAAACAAATTGCCCTACCATTTTCATCCAGTAATAATATTGCTTTATGCTCATTTGATTTGATTCATTCTGATATCCTGGGACCTGCCACATTACCATCATTGTCCGGTTATCAATATTATGTCAGTTTTATTGATGACTATTCTCGCTACACTTAGGTATATCTTATGTCTGCTTGTTCTGATATTTTAAATATTTATAACGACTTTACAAATATGGTACACACCCAGTTTCATAAACATCTCGCTCTGATAGTGCCTGTGAATATATTTCTTCGGCAATGCAATCTATTTTAAAATCACATGGCACACACTCTCTCTCAGCAGTCTTGTCCACACACTCATGAACAAAGTGGTGTTGCTGAGAGAAAACATCGTTACATTCTTGACACCACTAGAGCTCTTCTGATATCAGCATTTGTACCTCGATATCTCTGGGCAGAAGCACTTCTGACTGCTGTTTATCTTATCAATATTACTTCATCTTCTGTATTAGCTGACACATCTCCATATTTTTAACTTTTCAAGTCTCAGTTCCGCTACTCTCTTCTTCGCACTTTTAGATGTGTCTATTTTGTCCTGCTTCCAACTCATGAACGAGATAAACTATCTCCACACACTGCATGATGTATCTTTCTTGGCTATAGCACCGTTCATAAGGGGTATCATTGTTATGAACCTACCACTCGAAAGCTTTGTATTGCCCGTCATTGGACCTTCATTGAGAATATTTTCTATTATAATACTTCAAAATTTGGATATCTCTTTTCTTTAACTCCGTTTATTACCTTCCACTACTATACCTGTATCAATGGCACCAGTACCTTCGTCCGCTCAACCGACTCCCTCCTTCACTCCAATGACATCAAATGATAGTGCTCTTGATTCATGCACACCTCCTGAATATCCGCCCACTACACCCCCTTTGCAGCAAGATACTCTTACTGATGTCCCCTCTACATCTGTGCCAGCTTCTCCCGATGTGACTCCTCTCACTCGCCGAAATCCTCCACGAGATCGTCATCCCCCTGCTCGGTATGTTCAATGTGTCACTAGCACATATTCTCCTGAGTTTGTCTCTTTTCTTGCTGCTATTCACTCTATACATGAACCTAACTCATATTCTGAGTCAGTTAAGTATCCAGAATGGCAACAAGCAATGACGAAAGAGTCGGAGGATTTTTGTCAGACTAATATTTGGGACCTTGTTCCTCTGCCTTTCGGTGTTAAACCGGTAAGCTGCAAATAGATTTATAAGGTCAAGACTCGATCTGAAGGTTCTATTGAGCGGTACAAAGCTCGTCTTGTAGCTCAGAGATTCTCACAAGAGTATGGTATTGACTATGAAGAGAATTTTGCTTCTGTTGCAAAAATGACATACATTCGCACTCTCATTGCTATTATGGTTGCAAAACATTGGTCTTTGTATCAAATAGATGTTAACAATGCTTTTCTTAATGGCGATTTGTCTGAGACAGTGTACATGCAGCCACCTCCTGGCTTTCTTGTTCCTCTAGGACATGCATATCGCCTTCGTCGTGCTATATATGGTCTCAAACAGGCTCATCGGGCTTGGTTTGAGCGTTTTCGGCAATCTCTTCTTTCTATTGGTTTCAGTAAAAGCCTAGCTGACTATGCTCTATTTTATCGGTCCTTAGCCTCCAGTACAGTCATTCTATTACTTTATGTTGATGACATGATAATCACTAGGAGTGATTCCTCTGCCATTACTTCGTACAGTCATTCTATTACTTTATGTTGATGACATGATAATCACTAGGAGTGATTCCTCTGCCATTACTTCCTTAAAGCAACATCTTCAGATATGTTGATGACATGATAATCACTAGGAGTGATTCCTCTGCCATTACTTCCTTAAAGCAACATCTTCAGAGTCAATTTTAGATGAAGGATCTTGGATTCCTTCATTACTTCCTTGGGTATTGAGGTTGCTTCCTCCTCTCGTGTCTATCTTCTCTCTCAGCAGAAGTACATTGCATACATTCTTGAGCGTGTTACTCTCAGTGATCCTTCTATTGCTACCACTCCTCTCTCCACACCGATGGAAATGAACTTGAAGCTTCGATATGATGATGGTGATCCCTTACCTCAACCTACTCGATATCGGGAACTTGTCGGAGTATTGATTTATCTTTTAGCAACACGTCTGGATATCACCTATGCAGTAAACATCTTGAGCCAGTTTGTCAGTAGTCCGACTTCCATTCACTATGTAGTTCTCATTAGGGTTCTTCAATATCTCTGTGGCACTATAACTCAATCATTATTTTTTCCCTCAGACTCTTCTTATCTCTCCGTGCATATTCTAATGCTGGATGGGCTGATGATGCAAACACTCGACGTACAACTACTGGCTTTTGTATTTTTCTGTGTTCATCTCTCATCTCTTGGCATAGTAAGCGTTAAGCCGTTGTCTCTCATTCTAGTACGGAGTCCGAGTACATGGCGTTGGCAGACACCACAGTTGAGCTCAAATGGCTCCGCACTCTTCTGCGAGATCTCGATGTCTTTGTTACTTCTCCTATCACTTTATACAGTAATAATCAAAGTGTCATCTCCATTACTACAAATCCGGTATTTCATGAGTGTATCAAACATATTGAGGTGGATTGTCATGTGGTTCGACAAGAGCATGTTGCTGGAAACATTACACTCTCATATGTTCCCTCTAAGGAACAAATGACAGATTTATTTACCAACGCTCAAACTATTTCTGCGTTTCGCTATTTCTTGTCCAAACTCTCGGTGTTCGATCTACCGTGAGTTTGAAGGGGGTGTTAGATAATACCAGCCACCCTATATGTGTATAGCCGCCTCAGCCGCCTCCTAGCGTGCCTACTACTGACTGTGTATGTGTGCTACTAATTGTGTATATATATCCTGTAAATCTGATCATCAAATATGGAAAGCTTTCTTCGTTACCAACTTTAACAGAAATCTTTTTTCTTTTTAAGTCATGCATAAATTTCTAATACATACAGAAAATAAGGAGAATTCGTGCCCACTATCAATTTGAAATATCAACTCAAATGTATCAATGACTTTTATGTACTCATCAACTGCAAATGGATATTTAGGATCCTAATCCCTCCGAACCGGACCCGATGCGATGAACAGGGAATCGAAACATCGCCCACCGTCGACGACTCGGTTCGTTTGCTCGCTCGTCGTCCCTTTCTCCGACGCGTTGACAACCTTGACCGCCCCTCTGATACCAAACCAACCACAGGCTGCCACGTAACGACGTGGGCCCTCTCCCGGTTTCCACTGGCTGGGGCATCGCGTTGCCGGGCCCCACTGTTCAAAGGAAATAAGCCTCCCCTGTGTTTTTAAGGGCACTTCCACGAGCACTACTTTACCCGTGAAAAGAAAGAAGAAGAAAAAAAAAGGAGAGAGAGAGAGAGAGAGAGACCTGTAGGAATCTCACTTCCTCTCTCATCGTGAAGCAATCTCCGGCGAGTTCTCCGGCAATGCGACCGGAAGGAATCTGAAGAGGCAACCGGAAGCCAAGCAGTTGACCGGCGATCGGCAGTGATCCGTGTAAAGAGAGCAGGAGAAGCGAGCAAGAGAAGTTAGAAGAAAAAAGTAGCTAAAGATCTGTTCTTTTCTTGTTTTTCAGTCTAAAGCTGCGATTTTTAAAGGGCTTGAGAGATGAGGTTAGGCTTTCTGTGGGCGGTGTTGTCGGCAGCGCTATTGGTGTTCCCGGCGACGGCGATATCGCCGGAATCGAGGAAGCAGAAGCACGCGTACGCGGCGATGATGTACATGGGGACGCCGAGGGACTATGAGTTCTACGTGGCAACGAGAGTGATGATGAGGTCGCTGGCGAAGCTGAAAGTGGATGCGGATCTCATCGTCATTGCATCCGCTGACGTCCCGATCCGATGGGCCCAAACCCTGTAAGGTTTCAATCTTTGAATTTCGAGTATTTGTTCGGAGCTTTGCTTGATTTACTGTTTCTCGGCCAAATTAGAGTATGAAGTCGTATTTAGTTCAATTTAGTAATTTAAAGATCGGGTTTTGATTTCGTTTTGGTTGTACGGATTGTTACGGCCGGCTGATGATGAGATATCAAATTTGTCCTTTTTTTTGAAATTTCAATGATCTTTTTGAATTTGGAAGAAGATGAAGTAGAGAAGAAGGCTGGAAATATTTTCGAAATTTCCATAATCGCCCCTGCCGGCCATGATCTTGGTGTACATGATTGTGAAATTTTTATTGGTCTTTTAAAGTTTCGATTTTGCTTTGGTAATTCTTTAAAGTTTCAGTTTTTCTTTTTTTTTCCTCTTTCTTTCTTTTTTTAAGACTTCGTTATTGCTTTGAACAAGAAAGAAAAGCTCTACAGAGGGAAAATAAAGAAAAAAGTATGCACTGCCCTCAAATTTCTTCAAATATTTCGAGATGTACACGCTTTGTGATTGAAATCTTAAGCAACTGCAATCAAGTTGAAAATTCTGAGATAATTATGAATAATATCTATCTAGAGAATACGGATATTTTGAAACTTCAGATTTAGATATTTTTTGGGTAGGAATTTCTTATACAGGACAAAAACCAGTTGACTTCTTTGGTTTGGTCCTGCAATACATAAACTCTTGTTCTTTTGTCGCTTTCCTTTTAACAACCATTGATTTTGATTTAGGAAAATAGTTCTCTCTTACATACTTTTGGACCTAGTATAATTTCTTTTCCTAGTAAGAGTTTGATAGAGAAATCATAAATTAACTAAAAAGTGAAAAATTTACAGGAGAAATGAGGATGGGGTGAAGGTGGTAACAGTAAAGAACTTAAAGAACCCATATGAGAATCAAGGCAACTTCAATAGTAGATTCAAGCTGACAATGAACAAGCTCTATGCTTGGAGCTTAGTTGAGTATGATCGAGTAGTGATGATTGATTCAGACAATCTCTTCCTTCAAAAGACCGACGAGCTCTTCCAGTGTGGTCAGTTCTGTGCTGTGTTCATCAATCCCTGCATCTTCCACACTGGCTTGTTCGTCCTACAGGTACAGTTCGTACAAAGCTTATCCTCAAAGATTTTTTACATTGCAATTTTTATATTTGTAAATTTATACTGAGCACTTTTATAAGTCAAGACTCGAGACCTTAAATTAGAAATGCACTTTGTAATATACGAGAGTTCATATGCAATATTTGATTCTAACAGAAAATTGGTGCACGGGAGATAATTGATCATAAGTTTTGAAACTTCATGATGGAACTAATGGTAATGTTCTTTCACTGATGGTGGAGGGAACAATCAATAGGCTCATGAGGTGATTGGTGGTAGTCAATGGGGAGATGAATCAGATTCATGCTAGAAATTAGGATTGCGTGTAGGTTAGTGAAAACTAAATGATGTGGTCCAATTGTGACACATTGATGTGTCCATCTCAAGCCACATGACTTTTATACCCGAGAATAAGTTTGGTCTTTCAATTCTCATAGCACAAGGGCATAACTTCAGCTTTTTACCAAACATATAATTTTATGTTTAGATTTGTGAACCAATTATGCCCCTAAACGTCTAGGCCATGATTAATTCTACATGAAGACGTGAAGTATGATTTTTATATTGGGAAACAACATTGATCTCTAGGCATGCAAAATGAGCCAAAGAGCTATGTTTCTCTAGCTATAGTATCTATATTATACATTTATTCAATTACTTTTAGCTTTGGTTAAATTTAAAATGTGAAAATTAATTTAAAATTCCTTTTTATGGATGTTCAGCCTTCAAAGGTCGTGTTTAAAGACATGCTTCATGAGCTAGATGTTGGTCGATCAAATCCAGACGGTGCAGACCAGGGTTTTCTTGCTAGTTACTTCCCGGATTTGCTTGATCGACCAATGTTCCATCCACCAGCCAATGGTACAAAGGTTGATGGCTCATACCGTCTTCCTCTAGGATATCAGATGGATGCTTCCTACTTCTGTAAGTTCAATAACCGCCTACTTTTTTTCATGTTTGTATTAAATTGAGGGGTCGCTTTTTTTTTAAATATTTTAAGTAAATGTTAAAGGATGGATGTTATATAACTTCATTTTGATAATTAAAAGGAATGTAGTTAAAACATTAGGTATATAGTATCATTCACCACCAAAGTGCATTGCACAAAAAATGATAATGCACATTATATAACTACACCCGTGATTATATGACTTGGAGATTCCATGGATATGGAGCAAAGAAAATGTGGAGAAATTTTAAGGGGGAAATCGGATTCCTTCCATTTGACAACAACAACAACAAAGTCTTCTCCTAAATCTTCAAGGTCGGCTACATGGAATCCTACTTTCCATTCAGTTCTATTTTGGATCATCTCCTATCATATTCTTCTTAATTGCTTCCAACCAAGTTCGTTTAGGTCTACATCTTTTATTTCTGCTGCTTTGACTGCTCTTCTTTTATTCCTTCTGATTTGACTGCTCTCAGAAAAAGAAAGAGTTGCAATTTTCTAATGTAACCAAAGAGAATGCATTTTCTTTGGTAGTTTTGTTTTCCACATCCTGAAAGTTGATAATAGCCTAAACAATCTCATTATAACTCTACTTAACAGTGAGATCAAGCATTTATTTGTATTCCTTCCTTTTGCAGATCTTAAGCTTCGATGGAGCATACCCTGTGGCCCTAACAGTGTTATAACATTTCCAAGTGCGCCATGGCTCAAACCCTGGTACTGGTGGTCTTGGCCCGTTCTCCCTTTAGGCCTCCAATGGCATGAACAAAGGCGAAACACTATTGGGTAAATTACTAAAACACCCCTCCTTTTAACCCCCAATTACATATCAAAGTCTAACATTCCAAATTTAAACAGATACAGCGCCGAGCTCCCTGTCGTAATGATCCAATCCTTAATGTATCTTGCCATCATAATAGTCACTCGTCTCGCTCGCCCTAGCATGTCAAAACTCTGCTACAACCCTCACCCAGAGAAGAGCATCGCCTTTCTACACTCCATGCTCAAAATGGCAGCAATGTGGTGCATTTTAGCAGCGTACCTTGTCCCTGTCATGCTTATACCACGAACTGTGCACCCTCTTCTTGGTTGGTCTCTGTATTTGCTCGGTTCTTCCTCTTTGGCTTCCATTGTTATAAATTCCTTCTTGGTTCCGGTGATTCCAGTGCTTACGCCTTGGATTGCGATAGTTGGTTCGTTGTTTGTGATGGCTTGTCCTTGGTATTCTAATGGTGTGGTTAGGGCATTGTCGGTGTTTGGCTATGCTTTCTTTTGTGCTCCATTTGTGTGGGCATCAGCGGTGAAGGTCGTTACTTCTTTGCATCTTGTTTTTGAAAGGGAGGGTTTTTTCCCTAGATTGGGAGAAAGCTTACAGACTCCTCAGTTCAGCAAGCTGTACTGATGTTATTTATTATTTTTGGAAAGATTTTGGGATTTTTATTCCTGTATTACTTGTGTATGAATACGAGTATATTCGGTATATTTTAATACCTTACAGAAGAAGGGGGAGGGGATGCAATTGGAGAATGTATAGTAGTTCTCATATCAGGCAGCAGGAGGCTTACCAAGACCGTTTAGTTGGTGTCTCTCCTGCTGTGTTCTGATATTTCATCATTTATCTGAAAAGGGAATATTTGGGCTGCATTCAGAATCCATATCTTCTATGCTTGTTGTTTTTATAACCAGATTTCAAGATGCTAATCTTACTCACGGTCAACTCTTCAGACGCATCACATGCAAAACAAAGCACGCATCCAATGCTTTTTTAAGATTCATTATATATAAACATTAAGCGCATCTGGCACTTTTGTTACAAACAATAATTAGAGGTTAGCAGCTTCCAGCTCAGTTGACAGAGGCCAAGTCACATGGTTATTTATCACTCTCTGCTGGCTGGTTCATGTACTCTATTCACCAGGTTGCAGAAAAAAGAAAGAAAAGCTAAGCATGTTTCAGATTAATTTAAAAAATAATTATAACAGAGGATGCAACTTCATTAAAAAAAAATGTGTTGCCCTGTAAAAGGTTACTAACATGCACCAAGCTTTGAATGTTGATAAACAATGAAGCGTTGAAATAGGCTGCTAACTTAAAAATCTAACTCTCTAGGACGGCCCTTGACAAGCTTTTCTTGCAGTTCCAGTTGCTTAGGCATTACAAGTTCAGCTCCGCTGCCAGACATTGAGAAGTATCTCTCAAGTACCATCTGAAATTTTAAGAGCAAATGAAAAAAGAGGTCCACATAGGAAAACAAAATCAATTGAAAACTTCGAAGACAGTTTCTAGCAGCACCATGGCAGCATAGGCATCTGTTCTCCCTTGGCGAGCAGATTTCTTTAGGCCCCTAAAGAAGAAAGCTGTTGGGTTAAACTCTCATGTGCTTGAAGCAGATAACATAATTCTGCCATTCGAACTTGAATCATGTTGGAGATACATGTACATCAACAAGAAGAAGCCCCCAAATTATACTAAAAAGGAACAATTCAACTATCGGCACTACAAATAAAGAGAAGGAAATAATGATAAAATGAGCACATACGCTTCTTTCATAAAGTCGAGGGCTTCTTGTGAACTTCCATGCTCATCTTGCAAATATACTCTCAAACCTCTGCACTGTTTAAGAATTGGAATCAACAAATGGTGCATGTAGAAAGGAATTATGTGTAAATGTGGTTATTTATCTTCATCAGGAGTGTAAATTAAAAAAAAAACCGTATTCTGTATGGTTACATTAGAAAACGATTATCAAGTTTTTGTTTGTAATATCTGTCTGAAATGTACACAACACATCTTTTTGTTTATAACTGAAAAATGATGTAGATAAAACATAGTCGGGGCCCTGATCGTTGACATGAAAAGAAAAGCATGCATCAAGGGCTGGATAGAACTGCTGAGGGGTAATCACACGATTTGGATCTTTTAACACTTGCTCTTGTATAATCCATCATACTAGTCATCTCAGAATCTATTTTATGCCAGTTAAGTAGCATTTTGTCAGCAGGATGCATAGGTCAGTTCAAGCAGTTGATTTGAGGCTAATCTACTCCGAAATTTAGACAGAACCGGATGTCACAAGTGAGATTAAACTCAGGAAAGGAGATCACATTTATCCCAACGTTGTGTAATCGCATGAGAAATTCCCTTTTTTGGGAATACCCTATTATGCCATCTGAGGATTGAATGCTGTTGAAAGCGCTATCCCCTCTGTCATTCTTTTTTGAAAAAGCGTAATATAAAAGAAGCCCCCCACCCCCCCCAGCCCTACTGTGAACCGGGAGGGAAGTCAAGTTTCCATAAATTTACTGCTACATACAATGAAGAAAATGTGAAAAGCATCACAACATCAAAAACCATAAGCTAATTTCACAGAAACTCATGATGTATTTATGGTTTGAACAAATCATGTTAATAATTTAGCAACAAAAAAAAAGTGATTCTATGTCTTTCTTTATTTTATGATAACCCACAGATTTGTCCATTTCCATCGGCTTCGACCCAATGACAATAATTAGCCGCATTTCAAACTTCACAATTTTCATGGGCTATGCAGCCCACAATTTTTGTCCATTGTCATTCGTTCGACCCAATGACAATTAATTATGCATACTTCAAAATTTACGAATTTCATAGACTAATCCACAATTTTGTCCAATACAGTTTTTGATGCAATGACGATTAATAATGCGTATTTCAAAGTTTGCGATTTTAATGGGTAAATTACGATTTTGTCCATTTTTTCATTTTGACTTGATGGAAAATAAATATGAGTACTTTAAAATTCAGGGGAGATAAGCCATGATTTTGTCCATTTTCATCGGTTTTGAGCCCATGATAATTGATATATATAATTTAAAATTTACAATTTTCATGAGCTATAATCCACAATTTCTGTACAATATGGTCCATTTGACCCAACGACAATTAATCATGTGCGCGCTACATAGATTTTCATTGGGTATAATTCACGATTTTAGCTCGTTTTGTTCATTTTCAACCCAATGGAAAATAAGTATGCGCGTCTCAAAACTCATAATTTTTATGGACTATAATCCACGATTTTGTCCATTTTAATCGGTTTCGACCCCATGACAATTAATGTATTTCAAAATTCATGATTTTTATGGCTATAACCCACGACAATGACAATTAACTGGGCTATTTCGAAATCGGCATTTTAATGGGCTATACTCTATGATTTTTTTTCTATCTTCATTCGTTCGACCCAATGACAAGTAATTATGCGTACTTCAAATTTCACGAATTTCATGGACTATATAACCTACAATTTTCTCCAATATGGTTCATTTCAATCTATTGATAATTAATTATGTGTATTTCAAAGTTTGCGCTTTTTATTGGTTATAACTTACGTTTTTTGTCCATTTTTATTCATTTCGATCCAATGGAAAATAAGTACGCAAACTTCAAAATTCATGATGTTCATGGGCGATAGCCCACGATTTTTTCCATGTCCATCGATTTCAACTCAATCACAATTAATTAGGCGTATTTCAAAATTTGCAATTTTGATTGATTACAACCCAATATTTTTGTCAATTTTCATGACACAATTAATTGTGCATACTTGAAAATTCATGAATTTCATAGAGTATAATCCATGATTTTGTCCAAAATGGTTTATTTCAACTTACTGATCAGTAATTATACATACTTTAACGTTGGCAATTTTCCCCAATTGAAAATAAGTGCATTTCAAAATTCATGATTTTCATGGACTACAACTCATGATTGTCCATTTTCATCGATTTTAGCCCAATTACAATCACATATGGGTATTCAATATTCGCAACTTCCAGAGGATATGACCCACGATTTTTATCCATTTTTCTTTGTTCAACCGAATGTCAATTAATTAAGCGTACTTCAAAATTCACAAATTTCATGGTCTATAACTTACGATTTTCGTCAAATATGGTTCATTTCGACCCAATGACAATTAATTACGCATACTTCAAAGTTTGCAATTTTCATTAGTTATAACTCAGGATTTTTGCTCATTTTTGTTCATGTAGACCTAATGGAAAATAATTATGTGCACTTCAAAATTTATTTTTTAAATAAGCTATAATCCACGATTTTGTTCATTTTTATCGATTTCGACCTAATGACAATTAATAAAATGTATTTGAAAATTCACAATTTTCATGGGCTAAATCATGTTTTTGTCCATTTTCGTTCATTTTGATTCAATGGTAATTTACTCTGCGTATTTCAAAATTCACGAATTTCATGGGCCATAATCCACAATTTGCGACCAATATGGTTCATTTCAACCCAATGACAATTAACTATACGCACTTCAAGTGCGAGATTTTCAATGGATATAACTCATGATTTTTGTCTATTTTTGTTCATTTCGACCCAATAGAAATAGGTATTTGTATTTCAATATTAATGATTTTCATGGGTTATGGCCCACGGTTTTGTCAGTTTTTATCGGTTTTAACCCAATGACAATTATTAGGCGTATTTCAAAATTAATGATTTTCATGTGTTATACTACGAGAATGACAATAATTAGATGTATATTGCAATTCACAATTTTACTATGCTATAACTCACAATTTATGTCTGTTTTAATTTGCTCGACCCAATGGCAATTAATTATGCTTATTTCAAAATTTATGAACATGGACTATAACTCATAATTTTTGTCCAATATGATTGATTTTGACCCACTGACAATTAATTGTGCGCATTTCAATGTTTGCGATTTTCATTAGTTGTGGCTCAAGATTTGTTTATTTTTGTTCATTTCGACCCAATAGAAAATATGTATGCATACTTCAAAATTCACGAATTTCATGAGCTATATAACCCACAATCTTTCTTCAATATGTTTCGGTTCGACCTACTAACAATTAATTATGCATACTTCAAAGTTTGCGATTATTAATGATTATAACTCACATTTTTCCCATTTCATTTCATTTCGATCCAATGGAAAATAAGTGTACATTAAAATACATGATTTTCATAGGCTTTATCGGTTTCAACCCAATGACAATTAATTAGATGTACATTAAAATACATGATTTTCATGTGCTATAGCCCATGATTTTTGTCCAATTTTATTTGTTCGACCCAATGGTAATTAATTGTCCATTTTTTATTATTTCAACCAAATGAAAAATAAGTATGTGCATTTCAAAATTCATGATATCCATGAGCTAAAGCCCACGATTGCCCTTTTTTACAGGGTTTGACTCAAAGATAATTAATTAGGCGTATAATAAAATTTCACGATTTTCATGGTCAATAACCCACGATAATAACAATTAACTAGGCGTATTTCAAAATTTTAAATTTTAATAGACTATAACCTACAATTTTGCCTATTTCCATTCATTCGACCCAATAGTAATTAATTATGTGTATTTCAAAATTCACGAATTTCATTGGCTAACCCACGTTTTTTGTCCAATATAGTTCATTTTGACCCAATGACTATTATTATGCGGGCTGCAAAACTTTGCCAATTTCATTGGTTATAACTCACGATTTTTATCTTTTTTTCTCATTTAAACTCAATGGAAAATAAGTATGCGCACATCAAAATTCATGATTTCATGGGCTATAACCCACGGTTCCGTCCATTTTCATCAAATTTGACTCAATGACAATTATCTTGGACAATGTTCGTAATTTTCGTTGATTGTAACTCATGATTTTTGTCAATTTTTGTTCATTTCGACCCAATGGAAAAGAAGTATGTGTAATTCAAAATTCTTGATTTTCATGGGATATAATCCACGATTTTGTCCATTTTCATTGATTGTGACCCAATGACAATTAACTAAATGTATATCAAAGTGCGCTAATTTCATGGACTATAACCCACAATTTTTGTCCATTTTCCTTCATTTGACTGAATGTTAATTAATTATGTGTAATTCAAAATTCACTATCTTATGGCCTATAACCAACAATTTTTGTCCAATGCTGTTCATTTTGACCCAAGGATATTTAATTATGCACACTTCAAAGTTCGCGATTTTTATTGGCTATAACCCATGATTTTTATGCATTTTTGTTAATTTCGACTCGATGCAAATAAGTATGTACTTTAAAACTCATGATGTTCATGGGTTATAACCCACAATCTTATTCATCTTCATCGGTTATGACCCAATAACAATTAATTAGGCTTATTTTAAAATTCATGATTTCAATAGCCTACAACCCACGACAATAACAACTAATTATATGTATATTAAAATTCATAATTTTAATGGACTATTACCCACTATTTTTGATTATTTTCATTTGTTCAGCACAATAGTAATCAATTATTGATACTTCAAATTTTTTATTGCCTATAACCCATAATTTTTCTCCAATATGGTTCATTTCGGCCCTCTACTAGTAATAATGCATACTTCAAAGCTCAGAAATTTCACTTTTATAATTTACGATTTTTGTCCTTGGTACATTTCAAGTTTCCTCCTAATCGAAAATAAAATGTATACCTCAAAATTCATGATTTTCATGGATTATACCCCGATTTTGTCTATTTTCATCGGTTTCGGCCCCTATAATAACTAATTAGGCGTATTTCAAATTTACAATTTTCACAGGCTATAACCCATGAATTTTATCTATTTTCGTTCATATCAATCGAATGGCAATTAATTATGCGTATTTCAAAGTTCGAGATTTTCATTGGTTGCAACTTATAATTTTTATCCATTTTTGTTTATTACGATCCAATGGAAAGGTGTAATATAAAATTCATGATTTTCATGGGATATAACTCGTGATTTTGTCCAATTTCATCGCTTTCGACCCAATAAAAATTAATTAGTTGTATTTCAAAATTCACAATTTTCATGGGCTATAACCCGCAATTTTTGTCCGTTTCTGTTCATTTCAATCTAATGACAACTAATTATATATATTTCTAAATTTCAGAAATTCAATGGCTATAAGCCTGCAACCCATAAATTTTGTTCAATATGGTTCATTACGACCCAATGATAATTAGTTAAATGTATTTCAAAGTTCGCGATTTTGTTGGTTGTAAGTCATGATTTTATGCTCATTTCTGTTCATTCTGATCCAATGAAAAATAAATGTACTTCAAAGTTTATTATGTTCATGATTTTATCCATTTTAAACAATTTCGACCCAATGACAATCAATTAGGTGTATTTCAAAATTCATAATTTTTATGGGCTATAGCCCACGATTGTTTACTATTTTTGTTCATTTCGATACAATGGTTTTACTTATGCATACTTCAAAATTAACAAATTTCATTGTTATAACCCGCAATTTTTGTCGAATATGGTTCATTTCGATCCAATGACAATTAGCTATGCATACTTCAAATTTCGCGATTTGCTCTAGCTATAACTCATAGTTTTTGTTCATTTCAACCTAATGGAAAATAGGTATGTGTATTTTCAAAATTCATGATTTTTATGGGCTATATAACCCACAATTTTGTCCATTTTCATCACTTTCAACCCAATAACAATTAATTTGGCGTGTTTCAAAATTCACAATTCTCATAAGTTATAACCTACGCCAATGACAAGTAATTAGGTGTATTTTAAATTTTTAAAATTTTGATAGGTAATAACCCTGTCCATTTTTCTTCATACGACCCAATGGAAATTAATTATGCATACTTCAAAATTTACAAATTTCATAGGTTATACTTATAACCCACAAGCTTTGTCTAATATAGTTCCTTTCGATCCACTGACAATTACTTACGCTTACTTCAATGTTCGCAATTCTCATTTGTTTTAACTCACGATTTTTCTCCGTTTTTGCTCATTTTGACCAAATTAAAATAAGTATGTGTATCTAAAAATTCATGATTTTCATAGTTACCCACGATCTTATCCATATTCATCGGTTTCGACTCAATGACAATCAACTAGGCATATTTCAAAATTCCCAATTTTTGGCTATATAACCCACAATATTTGTCCATTTTCTTTTGTTTGATCCAATGAAGTTAATTATGCGTACTTCAAAATTTATAAAGTTCATGAGTTATAATCTACAATTTTTGTCCTATATGGTTCATTTTTACCCAACATAAATTAATTATGCGTATTTTAAAGTTGGTAATTTGCATTGGTTGTTTTTGTCTATTTTTGTTCGTTGAACCAATTGGAAGATATGCTTCAAATTTCATGATTTTCATGGGCTATACCCACGATTTTGTTTATTTTATTGATTTCGACTCATTGACAATTAATTACATGTATTTCAAAATTCACAATTATCATAGGCTATGTAACCCATGATTTTGTCCATTTTCGTTCATTTTGATCTAATGATAATTAATTATGCGTACTTAAAAATTCACAAATTTCATAGGCTAAAATACACAATGTTTGTCCAATATAATTTATTTTCGACCCTATGACAATTAAGGGTGTGCGTTCGCATAGCTATAACTCACATGTCCAATGGTCCATTTTCTTCATTGTCATCCAAAGGAAATTAAGCATGTATTTCAAAATTCATAATTTCCAAGGAGTATAACCTACAATTTCGTCCACTTTCATCGGTTTCGACTCAATGAAAATTAATTAGCCATATTTCAAAATTCATGATTTTATGAGATATAACTCACAACAATGACAACTTATTAGGAAAATTTCAAAATTCGCAATTTTAATGGGCTATAATACACGATTTTTGTCCATTTAATTTTTTCAATCCAAAAACAATTAATTATGTGTACTTTAATATTCACGAATTTCATGGGCTAAGCTATATAACCCACAATTTTTTAACAATATGGTTCATTTAGACGCACTAACAATTAATTATGCGAACTTCATAGTTCACAAATTTTATTGGTTATAATTAATAATTTTTCTCCATTCTGACCCAATGGAAAATAAGTGTGTACTTCAAAATGCATGATTTTAATAACCTATAACCCACGATTTTGCCAACATTCATTAGCTTCGACCAAATGATAAATAATAAGGTTTATTTCAAAATTCACAATTTTCATACGCTATATAACCATGATTTTCATCCATTTTCATTCGTTCGACCCAATAGAAATTAATTATACGTACTTCAAAATTCACAAATTTCAAGTGCTATAATCCACAAATTTTGTCCAATATACTTAATTTCGACCCAATGTTAATTACTTATGTGTATTTCAAAGTATGTGTATTTTCATAGGTTGCAGCTCGTAGTTTTTGTTCATCTCAACCCAATATAAAATAAGTAGGTGTATTTTAAAATGCATGATGTTGTCCATTTTCATCAAGTTCGACCAAATGACAATTAATTAGGCATATTTCAAAATTCATAATTTTCATCGGATATAAACTACGATTTTGTTCCATTACGTTCATCTCGATCCGATGACTATTATTTATGCGTATTTCAAAATTCATGAATTTCATGGGCTATAATCCAATAATCTTTGTCTAATATGGTTCATTTCAATCCAACAACAATTAACTATGTGCACTTCCAAGTTTGTGATTTTACATTTGCATATTTGTCCACTTTGTTTATTTCGACCCAATGAAAAATAAGCATATATATTTTAAAATTTATTATTTTCATGGACTATAAACCACAAATTTGTTCATTTTCATCATTTTTGACCCAATGACAATTAATTAGGCGTATTTTAAAATTTATTATTTTTATGAGCTATAATCCATGACAATTACAATTAATTAGGTGTATTTCAAAGTTCGTAACTTTAATGGGCTATAACCCAAGATTTTTGTCCATTTTCATTTATCTGTCCTAATGGTAATTAATTATGTGTACTTTAAAAATTTTGAACTTCATTGTTTATAACCCACAATTTTTGTCCAATATAATTCACATCGACCTGAACTATTAATTATGCATACGTTAAAGGTCGCAAATTTCATTTGTTATTAGTTAACTCATGATTTTTTCATTTTTTGTTCATTTCAACCAAATGGAAAATAAGTATATGTACTTTAAAATTCATGATTTCATGGGCTATAACCCATGATTTTGTTTATTCTCATCAGTTTTGACCCAATGACAACTAATTAGGCGCATTTCAAAAATTCACACTTTTCATGAGCTATAAAGCATGATTTTTACCTATTTTCATTCGTTCGACATAATGGCAGTTAATTATGCGTAATTCAAATTCACGAATTCATTGGCCTATAAATCTATAATTTTTATCTAATTTATTTATTTTGACTCAATGACAATAAACTATGCATATCTTAAAGTTGGCAATTTTCATTGGTTGTAGCTCATGAATTCTGTTAGTTTTTGTTCATTTTGATCCAATGAAAAATAATTATGTGTACTTTAAAATTCATGATTTTCATGGGGTGCAACTCACGATTCTATCCATTTTCATCGGTTTTGACCCAACGACAATTAATTAGGCATATTTTAAAATTCATGATTTTCTTGGGCTATAACCAACAATGACAATTAATTAGGAAAATTTCAAAATTCATAATTTTAATGGGCTATAATCTACAAATTTTGTCCATTTTTATTTGTTTGACCGAATGGTAAATAATTATTCGTGCTTCAGAATACACATCAAAGCTATGTTTGAGAAGCGTGCATTGATATGTATTACACGCCAACATGAATCCCAAAGCAAATCTAGTGGATAAAAAGATTAGTGGACAAGCAAGAGCTCCTATCCGTGTTGTACATAGTGAACAATTGCGGCTACAATTGTTAGTGGCCCTTGTCCGCAACGATTTTGGCCATAGTGGTGAGAAAAAGCGCCAAGGACCGCTATTCATTTGAAATAGTGGAGAAAAGCGCCTCCCTCCACCACGCCTTTGCCTCCTCTCCAGATCCTCCAACTCCTTGACGAGCTCCATCTCCTCTCCTCGACACTGCAGCAAACAGTCTCGTCGACGAGCTACATCTCCATCTCTCCTCTCCAGATCCTCTCACTACCTCTGCTCTATCTCCTTGACGAAGCCCTCTTCTGAGTTCGACTACCTCTTGCCCTCAATTGCCTCTGTTCCTCTCAACTCCTCAACGCTACAACAATTGTTTCATCGAACTCAAGGTAATATTTCAACTTTCCAACAACTCTTGTTTATTTCTCAAGTTTGTAATGTTAGGGAGAATTATTAAAGGGTATATTTGTTTTGGGGGAATTTTTGCATCTACTTTGTTTCACAATTAGTAGTGATGATAATTGTTTTGGGCCTCTAGTTACATTCTAATTTCATGGATAATTGCTGAAAATTTTATGCCAATTTCATGGTTGGTGTGTCTGTCCTTCAATTGCATGCTAATTTATTGTCTAAATTGCATGATTGCCGAAAAGCTTATGTTAATTGCATGCTTAATGGGTTTGTAACTGCATGCTAATTTCACGGCTAATTGCCGAATTTCATGTTGATGGCTGAAATTTTTTGGGTGTTTGTTTAATTTAATAATTTGTTCATCACTTCATTGTCAATTGTTTTGAGTCTAATGGAATTGGTTCTAAATTGGGGAAATGGTTTCTTTTACACTTGTTTTGACTTTTGAGTTGTATCGTTAATTTGCTATGTTCATATACCATAGATGCTTTTTGTGCTTTCAGTTACATGATAAACTATAAAGTTCTAAAACTTATATTGTTATTTGTTCCTTGTTCAGGTATAATTTCAACATCATTATATGTAATTGTCCTCTACAGCATTTAATTCATTGATAGGCTCGAGCTTCGGGTCAGCTACCACATCCGCGTCTTTCAGATGATAATAGATGTGATTGGGGAATTTGTCTGGAATGGCCTAAGAATAAGGTCAAGTGCACTCTGTGTGGATATGAATCCATCAGTGGCATTTCCCGCCATAAAGAACACTTAACTGATAGCCCGAGGAATACAAAACTATGTAAGAAAGTGACGTCTGACATTATAGCGAGTGTAAAACCAGCAATGGCTGAAAGTGATGACAAGAGGTCAGACAAGATAAGATATGAGATCGAGCGTATGTAGGAGGTCCATGTTTCTAGTTCCAGACTTTTAAGTGTAGAAGAAATCACTCAGATCAGAAACAAGAGGCCCCGAGATATTGGAGTCATCGATCGACATGCTACATTCTTGCTAGAGGAGCCTACATCAACTTCAACGATGAAGCAAACAACAGTCGATGTAGCTGAGTGCAAAAGAAGAAAGGAGTTGGTCCACGAACGGGTCTCTCTTTGGACCTAGGAAGCAGGGATTCCATTTCATGCATTGGCGCTCCCTTCGTTCGGCAATATGTGTGAAGCCATTGGCCAGTTTAGTCCAGGCTATGTGAGAGCAGTAATGTATCAGTTGAGGGAGCCTTTGTTGAAGAAGGTAGTAGCTCGTACTTCAGCTGGTTTGGAACCACATAAGAAGCTTTGGGAGACTACTGGTTGCACATTGATGACAGATTTATGGATTAATTGGAAGCACAGATGTGTTATGAATATGTGCATTCATTCTAATGGTAGAGTTATCTTCTACAACTTGATAGAGGAGTTTGCTGATGTAGATCCACACAAAGAAAAAGAACATGTTGGATAGCAAGAGATTGAGCGATCTAGTCTATGTGCAATTCAATTTGAGGATCAAAACTAAGATGGATACATCAAGGATGGAAAGAAGAGGGACATCCTACTTACAAAAGATGGTCGGCACGCTACTTCATGGGTGGTGGAAGGATATAACTCCGAGAAAGAGGATTATTATCCAGGGACTGACATTCCATTTGGAGTTATCTCCGAAGTAGCTGGAGTAGACAACTTGTTGCAGCCAAGGAGGATCACAAGGAGGGCAAACACGGCTTCTAGTTCAAGAGCCTACAAGGAGGTACATTCGGACGGTGATGAGGGATCTGTTAAGGACTTAGAGTTAGATGAGGATATCCAATTTGACGATGATGATAGTGACGATGATGCTTTGGGAGATGAGATTTTGCTACTCAGCGCCGCTGATGACGATGAGGATGACGGGTAATGATGAGTCATTGCTTGATTTTAGACTTTAGTCATGTTATTTCTAAGACTTCTGGCTTTTATTTTGCTTTGATTTAGACTTTTGGGTTTGGAGTTTGGACATGTCATATGTTTGGACTTTGATCTTTACTGCTTGCTTAATATACATAAAATGTTATTATCTATCATGACCTTATCTTGCTTTGCTCATTTATCTATGATTGAATATTTTATATTATGTCAAGTTTCAAATAGTTAAAATAATGATGGTGTTACTAATCAATGTTTTTCTATTGTTGAGAATTTTTGTATTAGCGACTTGAAAGTTGAAGGCAAGGGATAAATAATGGTCTTTTTGATAAACATGTACGGTTTTTTATTCTTTATAGTAATTTGTTAATATTATGCAATTGTTCCACATCTATTTCATGCTTAGAATCTCTATAAATCATTAAACACGCATTTATAGAATTTTTAGATTTTTCTATAATTTTTTATTTTTTTAAATATTTAAATATATTTAAATTGGATCACTATTTGACTATGCACTATTTGCTGCTATTTTGCTGCAAATAGCCTTAGCAGTACCTCACCGCTACGCGACGCTATCCGTTATTGATAATCTCGGCTCCTATCCACTTAAGTTTATAAGAGTTTTACTCGGGTAGATATATCAACAAATGTAATATTGCATGAAGCATTGAGCCATCAGCAAAGGAGCAAAATCATTAAATTTGAAACTTACTAACTTTTGATTTAAAATGTGTCCCCTCATATACTTTTAACATTAAACTAACTTGGAGGATTTCATGGATGTCTGCAAGAATATTCTCATTCTTATTTTGTAGCAGTGAAGAAATCAAGAAACTCCTGAACTTCTTCCTATTGTGGCACATGTAGATTGTAAATAGGGTTTTGTTCTCATGAAAATCACTTTTAAAATAGGTCAAATCAATAAAAAAAACCTTTGAATTTTTCTTCACATACGTAAGCCACTTTATAAGTGGATTTAGTTTTCCATCGGCCATTTTTTGTCAAATTCTGCTCAGCCACTACCTTAATTACCCAAAGTACCCTCATTAATTACATGTGTAGTTGAGAAACACATATTAGGCATGTGCAATTAATGAGAGTAGTTTGGGTATTTTAGATATTAATCAAGTAGAAATTGACAAAAAGTGGTTGATTGAAAACTGAAGTCACTTATAAGGTGGCTTAAGTATAAAAAACTTCAAAGGTAGTTTCTACCGATTCAACCTATTTTTAAGGTGGTTTTCATGAAAAATCTTCGTAAATACTACTACATATAATGATCTCTATCTATTCATAACCAGTGAATTATACACTATATCTTCTTCATCCTTTCGTTCTATCTCTTTAACAAATATATGCAAATAGCAAATCCTTCTATAAACATAATGAAGCAAAACAAACAACTGAAGAAAACATACCTCTCTGCAGCTCGAACCGCAATCCTCCCAGCAACACTCCGAACTTTATTCGATTGCGTCGTCTCCTTCCCATCATAGGACCTCGGCAACCCAATGACAAACTCATCAACTTCCTAAAAGAAACCCAAATCACACCGAACCCATCATCAAAATTACAAAATTGCACCAAAAATAACCAAAATCCAAAATCAAGCACCTCTTTTTCCGCAATCTCAAGTAGTCTCAGCTCAAGCTTCTGCCCTCTCAGCTCCAAAACCTGAGCATAACCAACCAAACCCTAAGAGAGAGAAAGGGGTAAGAGAGGGGCAAAATTGTAATTTTGGTCTTGATTGTTACGGCGAGAGGGCGGGCGGAGAAACCCTTGCTGAGGGCGAGGCCGGTACGGGCGTTGCCGAGGTCTANGATCGACGGCTGCAGAGGCTGGGGATCTTTGGAAGCCCTAATTTTGATTGTAATTCTAGTCTGAGGAATGGAGAGTGTTGGGGTGCACGAAGGATGAAGAAGAAGTTGTTGATGATGTATTATTGGCATTTTTTTAGGATTGATTTTGATTTTGATTTTGATTTTGATTTTGTGTTGGGGGGTCGGAGCTTCAATGGGCGCCACCGGATTTGCTACTATCCACCGAAAAAACAAAAACGATTTCCCCTTATTATATTACCCAATACGGCCCAAGCCCACGAAATAAGTAAGCGCAATGAAGTAATAGATACGGCCTCATCCAATCGGGAGTCCATCTTCTAATATATATTTTTTTCCTTTGATACTTATATATCTATCTATAAACTGAATATTATACATGTGATGATGACAAGCGGACAACAAGCTGCACCCTTAATCCTTTCTGAATCGCAAAACTCAACCTACGAAACACGTACTCAGCTGACCCTGCTGTCGCGACATTCCTATTCATGAATTTATGTACCCTCCTGAGGAACTCCACCGCATTAGCTGCAAGGAAACCAAACGTATCGAACGGGATGAAATTGTGGTGGTTGTCCTTGCAAGCTTGATCATGTTTGCCCACATTTACCTCTGCCGCCCTATCCGCTGCTTGCCCAACTGCGAACACTCTATTACCAAACTCTACCAACAGAGACACCCCCGTGAGATCACAAGCGTGCTTTTCCCCCCTCTAACTGTAGACGAGAACGGCCAAAGGAGCTCGGCTTAAGATGGTACTACATTTCCTTGGGAAGAGCTATGAATCTGGAATCTAGTCACCTTGAAGCAACAGATACCATCACATCACAAGTACAAAAGCCAGCAACCTGGAGATCCTTCGACATACATACATGCATGGAGAAAGAAAGACTACAGAAAATGCACCGAAGGAAAATTATATGTACAGACTTTATCAACTTAGTCTTTCTCAAGGCGTCCAATAATATTTATTTGCGTAAGAGAACTAATTCTATCTTATTTTTCTCATTCGAGTTAAAAGGAGATTAGGTGTGCCTTGTTCCAATTTTGGCTAATGCATAATGACATGACATTTTAAGTCATCAGTTTGTGATCTGATTTTGTTAATGAAATTATGGATAATAATAGTTTAAGCATGTATATCATGGTATCATGTCAACAACACACATCGGTTAGAACTGTGTAGAAAGAAACATGCATAACTTTTTTTTGTAATTTGTCTGAAATTAATGTTGACAAGTGTAAAACATCTTCTTCTAAGTTCACTCATTATTAGGCATTGAGTTCTCCCAAAAAAAACTATGCACTTCCGATAGTCAGAATCCTTTATGCTGTCATCACTATCTATGCACTTTCCCAAGGTTGTTGAGCGTTGACATTTTCCCTGAAATTACGTTGACTCAAAACACTTGTTGTCTCTCTGACTCTAGAGTGCTCTCTCTCTCTCTCTCTCTCTCTCTCTCTCTCTCTCTCTCTTTCTCTGATCTGACTCAAGACGCTTGTGTCTCTCTGACTCTCTCTCTTTCCTTTCTTGTCCGTTTTCACGTTAGTTTTTGTTAATGTTCGTTGGATTCATGTGAAAGTTTTGATCCAATCAAATGATGAGCACTTCAATTTGAACTATTCCCAATATGAATGAATATTATTACCCTATGATATTGATTCATGACTGAGTCATTGGTTGACTTTTAGAGCATAACATTTACACGGCTAACAACAAAATGTCAACAGTAAACTAGAAACTATATATTATAACACGGAGTCATAAATGAGAAATCAATATAGTGATTATTATCATCATAATCATCTCTTTATTGGAACTAATAACCAACATGAAGTGGTAGTTGTCTGGTTTGTCGTCGTGGTCGTCGTCGTCATCATCTCTCTCTATCTAAAACATAGATATGGTATCCAACGATTTTGAAGCCAATAATTAGAAAATGAAGGGTACGTAATTTGAAAGTATGTTTGTAAAATCTGATCAAGATGGGGGAGGGTTAGAAGTAATAAATTTGTATACATGCATGTTCACCAGCGGGTTGAGCCATGAAATTAACGTAGGGATAAATGTTTGGAGACTAAAGATAAATTTCGAGAGCTTAGGTGGAATGAGAATTCTTCTTGAAATGAACTTGGGAAATCAGTTCACCATATTTCTTGGTTGGTTGTCAAAAGCTTCAAGGGGCTCCAAAATATAATTACTCATTTACATAAAATGTAGGTAATTAAGGTATGCTTTAAATGACAATGCACCCTAGCTTATCAAGAAAAGCCAATCAAGCAAGACCTTCTAACTCTTGATATTTCTTAATTAATTTGGATGAATTTCCTAACAATTTTCTAAGAAAATCTCTAGAATTTTTTTTTATCTGATCACCTTCGGCGCACACGGGAAACGAACCCAAGCCCCCTGCATGAGGGAACGACATGGCTTTACCATATGACCTGCTGGGCTACCCCAAGAATATCTCTGGAATTAAATCACTCAGAAAAACATCATCACTCTGTTTTTTTACAGCATATAATTTGAACAAAAATGCCCCTACATTTTTTTTTCCTTCCGAGTAATATCAATCAACAACTCGATAAGTCGTTATTTGCATGCTTCTATGATTCAAATCTTGTGAACTAATTGATTAGTCCACTGCTTGTTTCGAACCGTCGATCACCATTTCATCCACAAAAGAGGCTCTCTATTAATTTCATCTGTGTAGCGTTGTGAGAAAAGGAAACTATAGGTTGCTAGGTGGCACATCAAGATCTTGAAAGAAATGAATTCGAACTAATTCCTCTTCCTAAAAGCCCCTTTCTCCTCACTTTAACATCTTCAACTACAACACAACTTTAGCAAATTTGGTTTGTGTGCTTTCCAAATTTTCCTTTACTGCTTTCTTTTGGCTTTGCCTCTCATTAGATTACATTGAAGAGAGAAAACTGAGGTTGTACACATATACTCTCCTTCCATCAATCCAAAATAATATGAAGGGTGAAAAAAAAAACAGAGTTTCATGATGCACGTTCAACTTAGCAAATGTATATGTTTCTGAGAATGACTATATATTAATTGCACCGAAATGTGATAGTTAATTCTAAGTTTGATGACAAAGATCAGGAAGAGGATGGATAGTTAAGACGTATACGGTTCTCTCATCAAATTTACCATTCAGTTATCATGAGTTATTAAAAAAAAAGACTCCCTATTGTTTTTTGAATGCTTACTCAATGCTTTGCTTCTAATAGAAAACATATTAATTATTGGTTTAAAAAACAATTCAAATTGCTATGCAAGAGCCAAGTAACTAAATGAAAATGATAAACATCAATATCATGCATGGACCTCCTTTTTTTTTTAAAGCAAAATATGATGGATCTATTTTATACTCTATACTCTGGAATAAATTTTGGTGATAATTGATGATGAGACATATTCATAGATACAAATCTATATACACATTGAGCCATTTCCTTAACTAAAAAATTATTTAAATATATACAAAGTAATTGGTTTGCACCTAATCTTCATGCAAAGGTTAATCTGGTTTTTTTTAAATTTATCCTTGTCTCTAGTACAGATGATTCAAATTTAATTAAAAGATAGAAAAGATACTTGGGAATTATTTGTCCTCTAAGATAATAACGCGCTGGCCATTAATAGAATGTTCATATTAATTTAATTTCTACAGCTAGAACTAAGGCTAGCTGAAAATAACAGCATTTAATTTGAAGTTTCTTTTTTTAATGAAGTGTCTTAGTCAGCTGTAAACACTCAAGCAAGGAAACGGTCAACATAATTCAATGTTTTGATGTTAACAAGCAACTTGTAGTACAAATTAGCAAAAAAAAAAAAGGAAAAAAAAAAGGAAAAGGAAGAAGGGAAGAAAGGGGAAAAAGAAGTACGTACCTACCGTTGATTTATCCATCTAATATTCCTATGATTCACGTTATTCAATTCTATTTATATTACTACCACTGCAGTTTAGGCGCATGCTTATGAGAAGAGAAGAACCATGCACCAACTCTTATTTTACTGTAATTCTTGAAGTTCATGCGTAGTTACCTGAATGTAATCTTATTCATCTAATTAAGTAGTTAATTAGAAGTTGAAATTTTTTGACAAATCTTTTACACACATCACTACAACTTGACAGGGGGAAAACTGAAGTTGAAGTTTAATTAAGTAAATAAACTTGAAAATTAAGAAAAGGTTCTCATTTGATGTGTACGGATAGCAGCAATAAACACGAGATAACTTGTTCCATCAATGCTAGCTATACAAATGCGTAGTATATATATAATTCCTTGAGAGCAAATCATATTGGAGTACTCAAGTTTTATTTCTTTGGAAAATAATAGGGGCACACCCCCAACCACATCCCAAACCACACCCCCTCTCTCATATGCTACAGTACACTAGGCCCCACATGAGATTTTAAAATTTTAAAATCCCATGTGGAGCCCGGTATACTGTAGCATATGAGAGAGGGAGTGTGGTTTGGGATGTGGTTGGGGGTGTGTCCCTAGTGCCACCCTATTTCTTTATATGCAAATTTAACTTTGTAGGAGAGCTTATAGGTACTACAAAAGCACACAACTTGTTTAATTAAGCGCATTTTTAAAAGCTTGCCTACAATTTAGATCAAGTTACTTAATATTTAGTGATCAGTTCTTCCTTTCTTTTAAAATCTTCGCTTCCTATATTTAGTTCCTACAATCTAACTCATCCAACAATAATAATAATAATAATAATAATAATAAATTAACTTAATAGATGATTCTATAGGTACTACCAAAATAAAAATAAAACAAGAAATTTCCCATTATCAAAACCTACAAGCTAGCAATCCAAAGTAAGATTACTTGTGCCAACGTCTAAACATTAATATATCCTTAATGGACACATAAGCCTAAAGAGACATGGAGTGCTCCATCATCATTTTCCTTGCTCTCTGACAAATATGAGTTATATTGAATGAAAAGTAAAATGCATTCTTAAATAGTCGATGATGGTATTAGTGGGGTTTCCCAGATTGGGGCGATTCTTAGACTCACTACTCCAACAATAAGAGTCGATGATGGTTAGCGGATGATATATAGTAAAGAAGAACTCATGGTTATACTTTAATTTGGACTGAGTGATTCAAATAGGACTGAATGTTTTTTTGAGTCAATTCGGTCCAAAGAGATTAGTCCGGCTCATCTTATTTAGTGGAACTTAAATATGAAGCGCGTGCTCTGACATCATCTCAAAATTAATACTCTCAATCGCGTTGCGTTCAAATCATACACGACCCTCACGCCTTATCGTAACTCTAAGCTCACACAGTACTATTAGAACGATCCAGGTTCAAATTTCACCGGCCGCGAATTCATGCGGATGTTGAAGAATAGCATCGGTGGATGCATGGGTAAAAGGGTTTTTAGCCCGTGAGGAGGTGGAGCTCTGCTCCGCATAGAGATGCACCTGGAGTAGTGCGGAATTATTAGCGTCAATCGTGACTACAGCACGGCTTAGTCGAAAAGGCCCCGGACACCCTCTGTTCCACGTCTCCGACGCTTTAGTGAAACTTCACAGTTACAACTTTCTATACTCCAACAACATCGATCATAGATTCATAATACGTACGCGCACACCACACTCATAATTAAAAGTCGTAGCAGTGTATCAAATGGGTGGGCAAAGGAAAATGTTGGCCCGGGGAGTTCAACCACCACCTACCTCTTTTCCCCCTTGGCCAACAAACCCTCTTAATGAAACAATCAATTCCTCTCTCTCTCTCTCTCTCTCTTAACTCCTCCACAAACCTCCCAACTCCAAACTCATTACTTCACTACGTACAAATAATTACTAGCTCCCACATTGCCTCATTCCGTCACATTATCCGCAAAATGGGCTTCAGATCGTCGCTGGCCTTCGTTGGCCGCCTCGTCAACGAGCTCGTGAGCTTCGTCGTCTTCTCCGCTCTCGACCTCCTCGACGTCTTCCTCTGCCTCGTCTACAAGCTCGCCGACTACGCAAAGGAGGCCGCTCTCGACCTCCTCGACGTCTTCCTCTGCCTCGTCTACAAGCTCGCCGACTACGCAAAGGAGGCCGAGTGGAAGCCTTGCTACTGCTCCTCCTCCTCCACCAACGACATGATCGCCAGCAGCGGCAACATTCTCGTCTCGGACGGCAACAACGGCCGCTCGAAGATCGTGTGCCTTTGCTCCTCCTCCAAGCTGCAGCTTGAAGATATCTCCGATACGCTCTACTGCAGATCTTCTATTGTTTCTGATATTTCTCGTGCCACCGTCGAGGAGCTGAGAAGGAAGAAGGTTAAGAGATCGGCCACGACGACCGTTACGATAAACTCGACGATCGTGCAGATGTTAAAAGGGAAGATCGGTGGGCAGCAGTCGCATCCGGTTCCGCGGTGGTCGGATTGCGACTGCAAGACCTGCACTTCGTGGAGCTCTGCATCCCGGAATTCTCTCTATGTCCATGTCCAAAGCCCCGACGGTAAATTTTCTTTTTTTTAAACCGTCTGCCTGTATTCTTGAAACTATTTTATTAGTACCTAGCACTTAGAAATTATGTGAGGATATATAGATCCCCTTTCGTTTCCAGTGGAAAAGGGACAAATTCACTCTCAAAATTGAGGGCAAAAAAATGCAATGTGGTCTGAGATTACGAGGATGCATGTATGTGCTGTAGCAAGTATGACTGACTAAATCTCCATAGTAATATATATGTATGCGCAACTAGTCCTGTTCTTTTGATGAAATAAGATAAAATAGATCACGCTCAATAAACTAATTAATGTCTAAAATTTTGTTCCCCAGATGGTTCAATCCCGAAGGAAGACGTGCTCTTCATCCACGGCTTCATATCGTCGTCGGCATTCTGGACCGAGACGGTGTTCCCGAATTTTTCGGAGTCGGCCAGGTCGAAATACCGTCTGCTCGCCGTCGACCTACTGGGGTTCTCACTGTACACCCTCAGAGAACACGTGGACATGATCGAAAGGGTCATAGAGCAGCACGACGTGAAGTCGTTCCACATCGTAGCACATTCTCTCGGGTCAATTCTTGCGCTAGCCCTCGCCGTGAAATACCCCGATTCGATCAAATCGCTCACCCTCCTCGCGCCGGTAAGCGATAATAATGACGACGACGATGATGATGATAATTTACTTTAAAGTAAGTAACCTTTAATTTTCAATGTTTGGAATCCGTTTGCAGCCGTACTTCCCGGTGCCGAAGGGCGAGCAAGGGACGCAGTACGTGCTGCGGAAGGTGGCGCCGAGGAGGGTGTGGCCGTTGATGGCGTTCGGGGCGTCGCTAGCCTGTTGGTACGAGCACATAAGCAGAACCATATGCCTGCTCATATGCAAGAACCACAGGGTGTGGGAGTTCCTCTTCAAGTTCATCACCCGGAATAGGTACTAGTTCTCGTTCATCCATCAACTGGGGCGAATTGCTTACTTGTTATCTTGGCCTATTAATTCACTCTCCGTCTTAATTATGAGCACTGGTTTTCTCATGATCGAGTAAATGATCGAGTAAGTGTTTGTGCCTCGTGTGGGATTCTACTGGCGGGTAGATCTAGATGGGGTTAAGTCGATCGTGACTGAAAAATTAGGTGCCTTGACATATACCCCCTTGGTCGAAATTTATCCCCTTGGATCTTTTTTAACAAAAAAAAAAAAAAAGATTTTGATAGTTCTTATTCGTACTGTAATAAACCATGTGGGCGTTGATTGGGAAGGAAGAATATAAGAGTGCTTGATTTTAGGCTTTCGGATGGTAGGATGACAACCTAATAATCATGCATCATGCACTTAGGGGGTGTTTGGTTCAATTTCTACATATTATAGGAAATGTTTTCCACCTAAAATATGATTTCCTTTTATTTCTTAAAAAAAAATTATAGAGAAAGTTATGAGAAGTCAAAAAGTACCAATTTTCTTGTTTTTTTTTTAATTTTGCTTGTTTGGTTCAAAACAAGAAAATGACTCATAACTTTATGGAAAATAGCAAGATTTCCTATAATTTGTAGAAATTGAACCAAACACCCTCTAAATTTATAGAAAAGTGTCAATGTGGTGTTAGATTTCTGGGTGATTTTCGCCCAATTTGAGAGGAAATTGATTTCTGTAAATTTTGATACTTTTTGCAATTTACAGAAAACCTTTCTGTAATTTTTTTTTGAACCAAACGTAGTTTACGAAAATCTACAAAAATTTTTTAATTACAGAATTGTCACGGTCAGACATTTTGAGAAAATTTTTCTATAAAATTGTGCAACCAAACACTCCCGTAACGTCAAGTGAAAATAAACTAAGTGAAATGATAAGTCTTGAGTTATTTGAAATGGATGTGAAAATCATTAATTTACAACAAAAAGGTGCTGATTTTTTTAATCAAGAAATTAATTTCATTTGTAAGGAATTTTTGCACAACCGCATCCAACTAACAATATGACTTTGCTCCAGGGACCCAAAATATGAGATCAACATGGGAGACAGGTAAGGTGTCCCCCTCATATTGCATAATAAGCTAGTTATCATTAATGATGACCACCTCATTATGCAATAGGATGGGGGACACCTCTTCTGTCCCCACTGTTGATCTTATATTTTGGGTCATTGGGGAATTTTTCCTAACAATAGGGATGTTGATGGTTGGTACTGGTACAGTTATTATCTATTTTTTGGTAGAGTACTATGCTAAACATTTCATTACTAAGACGCTTCATATCTCAATGTATAGTAGCTTTCAAACGACAATTATTGTCTCCTTTAATAGCCCTCGATTGAAATTGAGGTACGACAAAACATAGGAAGAGATAAAAGTGGATTAGATTATGAAATCTTCAAAGTTTTAGAAGTTGGTTGACACAACTTCATTAAACTTGCAGTAAACATGTTGGCGTAATAAAAACGTACGTTCTGTGGGGTGAACTACCTGGTGGTGTCGTGACCACTGTTGGAAGTTTGGTCCCCCACCGAAAACCACATACAGAGACCAAACAAGACACAGGTCCAAGTCTCAAGAGGATGGTCTAACCCTTTGGTTCACTGACCTTGGAAATATCTCTTTCATGGGTCCCCGCTTTAAAAATGTCTTTATTTTTCTTTTTCTCCTTTTTTTTATTAATTATAACTCAGCTTGAAATCGAACTCAAGACCGTGAGAGACATATTAGAAACTTCCAAACATCCAAATCATCCGATGTAGGCAAAACTTTCCTGATTATTAGTGGAACCATTATCTGATCATACTCTAAGGGCAAAGATAATCATGCTGAATACTGGACCTCGTGAAAACCTTTTTTTTCTCTCCCGTTACTTTCTTTGTTTTTGATTTTTCCTTTGTTGACCTATGGTTACTATTGTACTGTTGTTGCTAATGGCAATAGGAGTTACAGTTACACCGAAACAAATGGTCAATAACTAATATATGCCTGTTCGTAACATGTAGGATAAAAACATTCTTGATGGAGGGTTTCTTCTGTCACACGCACAATGCAGCATGGCACACCCTGCATAATATCATCTGCGGCAGCGCAGACAAAATTGATGGTTATCTAGACACGGTGAGAGATCGTCTCGACTGCAATGTTACCGTGATCCATGGAAGAAAAGATGAGGTTCTCCCCGTCGAATGCAGCATAGCAGTCAAGTCCAGAATCCCTCGAGCCAACCTTAAGATAATCGATAACAAAGACCATATCACTGTCATCGTTGGAAATCAGAAATCTTTCGCGAGAGAACTTGAAGAGATTTGGAACAACACTAAGCAATGATCGATGGGGGGGAATTTATCTAGCGATCTCTATCCACAAGATATATAGTTGATTCGATCATCAAGGGAAGAATAAACTTTTGAAATCTAAGGATCAGCGGTTCTTGGTACATCATCTATCGAATGGATATGATCACTGGATAGTTTCGAGATAAGGAGATGTTTGAAACACGATTAAAATGAACAAATATTGTGGAAAAAATAACCGTAAAAATTCAAAGAGGAACAGGTGCTAAATTAAAGCAGCACTTTGCTTGGTGTGGTTTGAGGAGTTCTTTTCCTCTTGAGATCTTTGTATGATCAAGTTGTGCCGTCCAATTATAAATTTTTGTTTATACTTTTAACTGTTTTCAGAGTGTTGTGCTGGTCGTCCAAGTATCTGTCTCAAACTTTATGGGCAAATGATTGATAAAATAGGATAGGGAGTGCAGAAAATAACTATATTAAGGCCCCTTATTTATTATGCATTTTACTATATATGTTTCTCATTTGTTGAATCCAGATTGTTTGTTCGCCTACCTGGATGCCAGCAGTGCATTAAATATTGGTCACGTTAGTGTGTTGCAGTCTTTGTCAGGAAGTTAATTAGGGCCTGTTTGGCTATTTCTACAAAAATTCGGAAATGGAAATGTAGCTCTTGAAATGAATTCAAGACATTTCCTAGTTTTCATTTCTTTTGTTTGTTTCGCAAAGAAAATGTTCCTTTTCACTGCCAAATCACACAAACAGACAAAAAAAGCCTCCATAGTAACAGTGCTTTGATTTCTATTTCTTGTGTTTGTTTGAGAACAAGAAAAAGGAAATGAGAAATGTGGCATTTAAATATTTCGTTTTACTCTTCATGACTATTCAAACAGTGTTTTTACTAATTAATAATTCTGAGATGGGACATTTCCAAGTGTTTTCAGCACAATTTGGTGTGAAAACACATTTCTTGAAAAATTGAGATGGCAACACATGTGGCATTTCATTTCTTGAAAATTAAAGATGAAACAAACACTTGAAATGGAAACCTCTTGAAAACAAAAACCCATGTGGCACATGGGGGTTTTCTTGAAAGGTGAGGTGGCAACACATTTTCGTTTTTTTGGAGCAAACAAACAGACCCTAATCACTAAGGGTCAGTTTGGTTTGCAAAAGAGGCTGGTGAAAGCCTGACAAAAACCACTGTTTTTGTCAGGCTTTCAGCCAAAAACGCCTGGTTTTTGTTAGGCTTTCACCAAGCCTCCATCTCAAACAAACGCGTCCTAAGGAGCCATCACTACTTAGAATTACAGAGAATGCAAGCTTACAACTTTTTTGAGCTGTTGTTGCCAGCCATAAACTTTATCCATATTTTTATTGTAGGTGGACAATGAAGATATTATTTGCTCAATAATAATAGTCAGTGGTTATAATTTGGGTAAAAAGTCAAGATATGTACCCTTCAAACGGAATATGATGTTAATTAGTTAATCATGTTAATTAATTAGAAAACATAAATGAGTAACAATTGTCTATATATATATATATATATATATAGAGTAAAACTTGTGTCAACTTAAGTGGACGTCCACTAAGTTTCTTAACCATTGATGATCACTTGATTGAGCTACTTTGTGGATGATCCGCTCCGTTGAACTTGATCTACATATTCTAAAACCCCAACACACCAAATTTGGGGTGAACCCGTCGTGGTTTGACCCTCCGTCGAGCCATGTAAAAAGTTCTATTCATTTGAAACCATTAAAATTGATACGAGTGGATGAAGGGTCAAACCATGACGGATTCAACCCAAATTTGGTGTGTTGGGGTTTTAGAATATGTAGATCAAGTTCAACGGAGCGGATCATCCACAAAGCAGCTCAATCAAGTGATCATCAATGGGTAAGAAACTTAGTGGACGTCCACTTAAGTTGACACAAGTTTTACTCTCTCTCTCTCTCTCTCTCTCTCTCTCTCTCTCTCTCTCTCTATATATATATAGAGAGAGAGAGAGAGAGAGATATTAATGGGTATCCTTGTCATAGGAGAGGATTTCCTCCTTGACGCCTCTAAAATCACATGATTGAGCAACATTATGAATGATCCGCTACGTTGAACTTGATCTACATATTCTAAAACCCCAACACACCAAGTTTGGGGTGAACCCGTCGTCGTTTGACCCTTCATCCACTCGTATCAATTTTAACGGTTTTGAATGAATAGAACTTTTCACATGG
>NC_033803.1:504305-528352 GCF_001876935.1 Asparagus officinalis
ACAAATAATGCGCAAGGAGCATTTCTATCCTTCTATGCTCATTTTGAGAAGAAAGGGGCCTAGCTAGATTAATTAGATAGCTCATCAATACAAGTGTTAGTTGAGCTAGAATAATGAAGTAGGCGATCATTAATTAGCCAGATATCTGAAACTTTTGTTGAGTGACATACGTAACAAGCAAGTCCAAAGTACTTGCAAGTAGAGACTAGAGAGATCAAGTGTGCACCACTGGGGGGTTTATGCACCGGCAAGCATGGACTAAGTCATAAATTGTTATAATAATTATGTTGCTAGGTGTAAGAATATTTATGGCTTATAGCAACTTAGAGAAAGAGAAGAACATGGGAATGTGAATCAGTCAGCGACACTTGCTGCTCACGCTTGGACGAGAGTCTCAACAAACAATTCACCAAGTTTAAACATCCATCTCGATCCCTCTAGAACCTTCTCACTCGCTCATTCAGCTGTACTCATGCATGTCAGCTCGCTTCACTCTGTTTTCACTATATTTTTGAACAAAATGTTAGCAAGATGATAGAACTTTGGCTAAATCGCACCTAAGTACCACAAAGTTTCTCAGCTAGCTATGCATGGTTCCTTTATTTCAACAGAGTGTTCCCATATAACGCTAACATGCTAATTTTATAACTTTTTAGTCATTAATATTTGTTAAATTTATTATTTGACATGTCCTAACTCTATTTTAAAGTAGAATTAGACGAGCTTAAAAATTAAATTTAATGATGTAATAACAAATTTAACAATACTAATAGTTGCAAGCTCTAAAATTAGCATGTAAGTATCATAGAGAAACATTCGGTGAAAATTTTCATATTTGTATGGCCGATTATATTAACGTGTCACTTTTTTAAACAATTTATGGTATTTTCTACGACCAAATATAACTTGTGATATATAAATGATAGGGCGGATGAACTTTGTAGTATTTAAGTGTAATTTTTAATCACAGATCTGTTAGAAATTAGTTGCTTTTAGGATGTAATTAGCACGAAATGCAGTTTTAACAATTAATTGAAATAGGAAAATAACAGATTTTAGATAATGATTCAAAATAGATATTTAATAATAAAATTAAACAGAGTTTAGAATATGGCCAGATGATCGAAGCGTGCTAGCCACTGTCCCAAGAATCTAATTGCCCCCTCTCGTACAAGGCTACGCGACAATAAGTCTCGGAGATATTACGACCCTTGGTCAGGCGATCTCCTTCTCGTCAGCACAAAAAAATATTTTGAAAAGAAGAAGAGGAGAAGATCTGTTGTGATTCACTGTGTTTCAAACCCTCGCAGTTATAGGTCATTTTATAGGTTGAAAACCGCCGTTTAGTTCCACACATCTCGCGTCCGTTTAGATCCACAAATCTCGCGCCTGTTTAGATCCGCCAAACTCGCGATCTAAACAGCTAAGATCTGATCCATGTTTATCACGTTTAAGTTGTTCCATTTCCTATCCAATGTGGGCACCTTAATCCGGAGTTGCATTCGAGTCCGTAGGGTCGTGGGCGCACGCCTCCTGACCCAGACCCGAGCCTGACCCTGTACGGTTCGTCGCGCGCATGTGTGGTGTGGAGAATAACCCATATTTTTTTCTAGCCATAGGAGAGAAAGAGAAGGCTTATAAACAACCCTCATTCTCATCTCCTATCCAATATGGGACTAAATTTCCCCACTCCAAAATCAAGTTTTAATTTATAACTTCAACAAGATCACTAAAAGAAATCAGAGTAAACTATAGTAGAACACAGAGATTTAACAAGATTTTACAATCTACGTGACCCTCTACATATTGGGAGTATAACCATGTAACGAGCCCATAAATAATAAATGAAGACCATAGTCCATCTCTCAAAATATTAATCTCATTTCCTCGGCAGCTTCTATTACTCTTTTTTTTGGATACAACTTCAATTGACGATTGAGATATATATTTATGTCATAGGTTTATGGTTCAATTTACTAAATACCAACAAGTCACACAGAGTTTTATTAAATAAAAAAAGGATCTAAAAACCAATGTTTTCGGAGCCTAAAAGCCCAACTTGAATCCTATATAAATCTAAAGTAAGCTCTTCAACGTTTTGGCCCACAAAGCCCAAAGAGATCACATTTATCGTGTATATCCACTCTCTTCTTTACCGCCTCTTAGTTGTTAACGTCACCCCCAAAATCAAAACTCTACGCAAACCTAGCTCACGAGATCTGAACCCTAACAAAGCTTGCTCTCCGAGGCCAGCTTGGGCATCGATTATCATCACCGCCGTCCGATCACCGGCGATGGACTGCTGTTTCCGTACGAACCCCTTCCGCCTCTGCTCCGGCCTCAAGGTGCTCGGCTCCTACTACGCCGTCGTCTTCGTCGTGTGGGGCCCCAAACTCCTGGACGGCGACGCCCTCGCCTACTGTATAATCATCACCTTCAATATCCTGGTAAAAAAGATTTCCTTTTGATTTTGACTGTTGTTAGAGCATCTCCGACACTACTCTCCAAATTGGAATATTGCTAGAAATATTCTAATTTGGAGAGTGGAATTTGGAGATTTGCTCCAACCCACACTCTCTAAATATTTTTCTTTTTTTTTCAAAAAAAGTCATATAAATTAATAATGTTGGATATAGTTTATATTAATAATTTTATTTTTAGTAATTTATTTGAAAAAATAATAACATTAGAAAGGTGTCGGTGTCGACGAGAGCTTTAAAATGAACCCAATATTAATAATGCAATACAACATATAAAAAAATAAAATCTAAATAACAGTGACAAAGCATACATCGATAGAACAATGAAGCAAACATAAACCTCTAATATAACATACCATAGATTACAAATATAAACCTCAAATATAAAATTTGATAACAGACAATTAAAATAGGTTATTACTTGACCGATGAGATATACCCCAAATGGTCTACTCTTGTACAAACAATATCCCAACCACAAGGACCTAAGAGGCAGCTCTTTGCTGCTATGCAAGAAGGATATCGAAAAGATGTAGAGCGGGTTTTTGGTGTTCTTCAGTCACGATTTGCCATTATCAAGGTGTTTTCGTCGAAAGTTGCCTTCATCATTGATTTCATTAAACTTCAATCGTTACAAATGAATTCAAATAACAAAGAAATAAAAATTACAACTTTCTTGAAAATAAACGCAAGATTCGTTTATCGGCTCCTGCTTGCGTGGGTCTTTGGCCTGTGACGGGGACGTCGATATCCGTGGACTACCTGGCACTCAGATCTGTTCCTGAAAAATCGGACAGAGCTTCGTCGATCCGCGAGAGATCTAGAAGCTTGAAGCGTCTATCTCGACTAAAACGAGATATCTGCTCTTCTTAGGATTACCGGCGAAGGGTAATACCAAGGAACGGGCACGGGTGATGAAGAATCTGATGAAGACCTCTCCTCTGTTGAAGCGCTCGACCACTCTTCACTGCAGCAGGGCTTCGCCAACTTCTCCAAAAATCCAGATCTCCAAAAATAAGGCCTTAGGTGGCTATTTATAGGCAATGGGAGCACCTAGGGTGCCTAGACACCCCTGGGTGTCTCGGCCAGGCCGAGACACCCCAAGGGTGTCTAGGCTTTTCCTAGACACCCCTGGGGTGTTTCGACTTTCCCGAGACACCCCGGGTGTCCCAACTCAGCCTGAGACGCTCCGTTGCGTATGTTTGATTGTTTTCGCCGTAAATTCTTCGTCCGAACTCGGATTTGAGTGATTCCAAGTGCGTTGGAAGCTTGACGAAGAGTTCTATCTGCTCCAATGGTTGGATTATCTGTAGAGTAAACGAGATATGAAGGGCGTTGCTCTTTTTGTGAACATCGCAGGGTTCCCGATTGGGATTCACTTCAATCGTTCATCGACGTCAATTGAACTCCTGTGGATCAGATAGTGACGTTCATCGTCGCTCTTTAACACTGAACCGTTCGTGGAGACCTATAGGCAATTTTCGATGCCTACAGATACCCCCTCCAAAGCGTTCCGGACTCGTTTCTTCTACAGAAGAGGCTGGAATACTTTGGATGTGATTGGTCTAGCCTTCAGTCGGCGTAAGGACCTGTAGTTAACTTCAACTCTTGGCTCCTTCGATTTTCGGTCTATTCGATGCTTTGACGAATAGCCGAAGTTCTTCCGGCGCTGCGTTTATCGCTTGGCCGTCGTCGGAGTCTCGAGTCTGCAGCTGATGAATTGAGTTTGGCTCGTGTCATTGAGTTGACCTTGAACTACCTCCGTCACATTGTGTTGACTTAGGGTTTCAGATCATCGTGTGTTGACTTTTTGTCGCAACGCGTTGACTGGCGTTGACCTAGGGTTACGCGTTGACCGGCGTCCACCCTAGGGTTTCGGATCGTCGAACGTTGACTTTCGTTTGCAACGCGTTGCTTGGCGTTGACCTAGGGCTACGCGTTGACCGGCGTTGACCCTTAGGGTTTCGAATCGTCAAACGTTGACTTTGGTCGCAACGCGTTGACTGGCGTTGACCTAGGGTTACGCGTTGACCGGCGTTAACCCTAGGGTTTCGAACGTCGAACGTTGACTTTTTGGTCACAACGCGTTGACTGGCGTTGACCCTAGGGTTTCGAACGTTGACTTTTGGTCGCAACGCGTTGACTGGCGTTAGCCTAGGGTTACGCGTTGACCGACGTTGACCCTAGGGTTTTGAATCGTCGAACGTTGACTTTTTATACTCGTACGTTTACTGGAGTATACACAGTTTAAGCTCTTAAGGTATTGGAGCACAGTGGTCCCAAGTGTCGGAGTTGCAGGACCAACTATGAAAGTTGATTCCTCTGCACGTGTGGATCTTATCCCTAAGTGATTGGATGTTCGAGTTACGAGACCAACTGACGGAGCTGATGCGTCAATGACTCGTATTTATAGAATTTTTGGCAAATTCTCAGCCATCAACGGGTTTGATGAGCCTTTACCGACTACCGTTTGAGTCGGGCTAGCATGCAGATTGTTTAGATCCGTTCTGCACATAACGTTGTGCTAAAAGAGTTAACTCTTTTAGTGCTACGATGTTGAATACGTAGACTTCGTCTTGTGTTAGGTACTGACTTATCCTTACTTAGGATTCAGGATAAAAATCCCCAGACTCGGATTCTGGTGTCTTCTTCAATCGGTAAAAGACTAAACCGGCAACGCGTGTTAGGCGTTGACTTATCCCTACTTAGGATTCGGGATAAAATTCCCTGTGCGTGTGAGGCACGGATTATGGTGTTATTAATAACAACCTGTCACAATGTTGAATATATGGTCTTTTATCCTTTTTACGGTCAAAGACTAACCGGCAACGCGTATTAGGCGCTGACTCATCCCTCCTTAGGCTTCGGGATGAAATTCCCCAGACTGGAATTCTGGTGTCTTCTTCAATCAGTGAAAGACTAAACCGGCAACGCGTGTTAGGCGTTGACTCATCCCTCCTTAGGCTTCGGGATGAAATTCCCCAGGCTGGAATTCTGGTGTCTTCTTCAATCGGTAAAAGACTAAACCGGCAACGCGTGTTAGGCGCTGACTCATCCCTTCTTAGGCTTCGGGATGAAATTCCCCAGACTGGAATTCTGGTGTCTTCTTAATAACCTGTCACAATGTTGAATATCTGGTCTTTTGTCCTTTTTACGGTCAAAGACTAACCGGCAACGCGTATTAGGCGCTGACTCATCCCTCCTTAGGCTTCGGGATGAAATTCCCCGGACTGGAATTCTGGTGTCTTCTTCAATCGGTGAAAGACTAAACCGGCAACGCGTGTCAGGCGTAGGCTTATCTCTATTTAGGAGTTGAGATAAAATTCCCCGTACCTGTGAGGCACGGTTTTTGAGGGTTGAAAAGGTGGTGTCTTTTCTTAGGGCAAAGACGAACCCGATGCGGGAGAGGAAGAATTTTATATTCTATCTCCCGATACTGAAGAAGAAGAATTTTATATTCTATCTTTAGCTGAAAAGGAGACTCGAGGTGGGATCTCCACCCCCAGAATCCGGAAAGGTAAAACTAAAAGTGGGATCTCCACTCTGAGAATCGAAAAGATTCAAATAACCCTAACTGTCGGAAGGTTTGATTACCGAACTAAAGACGAATTTCTCATTTATCGAGAGTGAATTATGGTTTTGACCCTAACTGTAGGAAGGTTTGACCAAATGGGGGTTTGAGGTGACCCTAACTGTAGGAAGGTTTGATCACTTGATTTGAAAGTGGACCTCTCGTTCATGGAAGGCATCGAGAGGGGATTTTGACTGTGGTCCTAACTGTAAGAAGGTTTGACCAAGTGGGTGTTTTGAGACAATCCTAACTGTAGGAATGTTTGATCGCTCGATTTGTGAACCTCTCGTTCATTGGGGGAATCGAGAGGAGATTTTGGTTGTGGTGTTAACTGTATGAAGGTTTGACCAATTGGGAGGTTTGAGACAATCCTAACTGTAGGAAGGTTTGATCGCTCGATTTGTGAACCTCTCGTTCATTGGGGGAATCGAGAGGAGATTTTGGTTGTGGTCCTAACTGTATGAAGGTTTGACCAGATTATATCCGGACTCTAACTATGAAAGTTTTGAGTGCACGAACATAGCGGAAGTTTGAATGGATTGAACTTGATAGAATTTGGTGGTCCCACCGTCAATTAGTCTGATCGGTAGGGGACTTAGTGTTCATCACTTTGTTCATATTGATCGGGTGATCCCTAAGAGTATTAACATTCTTTCGGGAACTTCCCGTTACACGAATTATCCACCCCCAGCTTTCTTGCAAAACTGGGTGTAACGAGGAGTACGTTATCCTCAATCGCATGTTCAGGTTATCCTTGAGAATATATGATTCTTTAGGAACTTCCCGTTACATAAATCGTCCACCCCCAGCTTTCTTACTAATGAGATAATTGTCATCTTTAGTTACAACTTTTCGAGTTACAAAAGATCCGGTCTTTTATAGATCCGGTTACAATTAAATCAAAGAAAATAAAGAAAAATTACAACTCTCCTCTGTGAACAAATCACGAGCCAAAACTGGGTGTAACGAGGAGTACGTTATCCTCAATCGCATGTTCAGGTTATCCTTGAGAATATATGATTCTCTAGGAACTTCCCGTTACATAAATCATCTACCCCCAGCTTCCTTTGCGGAACTGGTTCGGATATTATTCTTAGTTACTTGACCGGGTTATCCTTAAGAATATTAGCGTAATATTCTCCAGGAACTTCCCGTCAAAAGTGGGAAACAGTTTAGACTCATATACCTATTGGAGTATGTAGGGAGCAGTTTAACCTCATGCACCTGTTGGAGGATTGAGAAGCAGTTTATACTCGTATACTCTTCGGAGTGTTGAGAAGCAGTTTATACTCGTATACTCTTCGGAGTCTCAGGGAGCAGTTTAACCTCTTATACCGGTCGGAGGATTGAGAAGCAGTTTATACTCTTATACTTGTCGGAGTATTGGCTTCAACCAAGGTTTGGATGCTATTCTTTAAAGTAAAGCAATCCTTGGTGGGATGAAGGATCCTCCTGTGGTATGCGCAGTACTTTGGATCCGTAGTATTTTCAGCTTCCTCCTGATTCGTGATGGGCGGGAGCTTGATTTTGTTGTTTTCGAGAAGAGACTCGAAGATGGCGGGAACGTCTTCGTCCTTGAACGAGTACTCTTTCTGGGCCTTTTGATCCGAAGTCTTCTGCTGTCTTCGGGACTGCTGTTGTGACGTTTGATTAACGTCAATAACTGTTGTGGGTGCCTTCCCTTCATCATGAGACACGAGACTCGAATTCAGAGGGTTAACCATCGGTTGGTTTTTTTCGACCTTCCTCCTTCTGAGGAAGCGTTCGGCCTGTTCTCCGCGCGCCTTCAACTCTCTCCAGGTATTGAGTGGCTCCACTCCCATAACATCCAAGATGTTAATGGACAAATTGTTATGACAAGTCTGCAAGATGAATTCCTCCGTGATGGGATCCTTGCAGTTCATTGCCTGATTGCGGAAGCGTTTGATGAAGGTATCCACCGACTCTCCGTCTTTTTGTTTCTCATCGAAGAGTGTCCTGATCGACACTTCAGCATCATCATCGAAGAAATGAGTGAGGAACATGCTCTCCAGGTCCTCCCAGCTGTTGATGCTTCCAAATTTAAGACGCCGATACCAATCGAAGGCAGGCCCGCGAAGGGTGCCGACGAATGACCGAACCATCAAGGCTTCATTGCCGGAGATCGTGCCCAAGTGGGACTTGAAGTAGATTAGATGCTGAGTGGGCGAGCCCTTCCCGTCGAACGGCGTGAAGTTGATCAGGTTGAACTTCGCTGGATACGGGATCGAGTCCCACTCTTTCGGGTAAGGACACGGAATGCCGGTCTTCTTTACCTCTTGAGCAGACATTAAAGCATTAATTTTGCTCTCCAAGTCCTTCATCTTCTTATCTTCACTCGTATCCGTCTTCGAGTGGCTTCGGGGAGAGGTAACGTGGTCCTCCTTCGCATTATCATTCAAGGGACCGCCTCCGTTACTATTGTTGACAGGATTGACATTATCTTCTTCCCGTTCATTCTCATATTGATTCGGATTATTGCGACGATTGGGTTCTCCTTGGTGAGTTGTCAGTGTCGCGATTTGCTGGTCATGCATTTCCCTCATCTGCTGCATGGCCAGATCCATCTCGAACTTGAAGCTTTCCTTCTGCTTAGCCAGGGCCTCTTCAAGCATCTTGGTTACTTGTTCGGCGCTGATCATAAATGACTCGTAGGGTTGTCCCACGCTCAATGCCGTGTCATCGGACGCTATAGCCGAGCAAGAATCTGAACCAGCATCTAATACCTCCTCTTCCAAAGGAAGTCCTTTTTGCATCTTTTGGTAATTCTTTCGCTTATTGATTCCTGACCGCAACCGAGTCATACGCCGGGATACATCGGCAAACTGATCTGGGTTTAAGTGTTGCGTCGATTTCCTTCTGCCGGTCATATTGACGGACACTTCTGGAAATTCATCATCTTGGCGAATGGGTTTCCTCCTTTGGAAATGTCTTGGTTTGGCCTCGGACGCCCTGGTAGAGATTCTCTCAAACACCGAGACTCTTTTTAGGGTTTTGAACAGCAGCATTCCGATAATACTGCTTTGATTATGTTGGCACACGGACAATGAGGCTCCGTGTCTCGAACATTTCTTTTCCGGGATTTATTCGCACCCCCAGCCCTATAGTACAGCTCATCAGTTTGATAACTGGAGCAACCCATAAAGTGTTGGCACGCCTTCCCAGGTGTAACATCGTCATCAGACAAATATGTTTCCCTCTGGGGACGCGACGTTTTATTTGCGTCTCCAAGAGTCACTCGTTCACTCTTACGCCTTTGAGAGCGTGAAAGTCCAACGGGCTCTTGAATTTCGACTCGCAATCCAATGCGGTCGGTAATAGGGGCTTTCCCTTTGTTAGTACGACCCCCAGTCTTGACTGTTGTTTGGGGACTTTTCAACGGTATGCGGTTGGTAATAGGGGCTTTCCCTTTGTTAGTACGACCCCCAGTCTTGACTGTTGTTTGGGGACTTTTCAACGGTCCCAATCGCTCCTTGACGGGTGCTTTACCTCGATCTTCAGGATTGAGGCGACCATTCAAAGGACCCCTGGATTTAGTGAGATCCACGTTCTTTCCTGACTCCGTCGGAGGCGCGGGTACAGGGAAAACGGGATCTGGATTTGAAATAGGCTGGATGATAACTCCGCCCACTTTTGTCTTAAGTGCTGGTTTTGTCTTTGGCACCCAAACTTACTTGCGCTTAGGCGGCTTCTCCACTGCTTCTCCCCTCTGCATTTCTTTCGCTTTCTGCAAAAGGGCTCGGGCATGTGCGAGCAATGCTCAACGCTCCTTGATTCGCTCCTCGAGGGTGGAGCGGGTCCTCTTGACACGAACCCATTCGTTCGTTTTTGTCTTGGAGGAGGAGTTGGTTGTTCGCCGTTGTTGTTCCCGGCGCTGCCTGGATTTTAGATCCACATTATAGCGGATCCCGTCCATCGGCTCCAAAGCCTTGGCCAGCTGACGAGCAAGGCGTTGACGCCGTCTTTGGCGTGCTCTCTTTGACAATGCTGGAGCGTCTTCAGTAGCCATCTTCTCGGCGGAGGAGAAGTCCGGATCTGCGGTCTCGACCACGTTGGACGACGCAGGGACGTCACGTGGTGCAAGTGCAGCGGCGGGGCAATGGGATTTGGATCTTGCGAGGCCGAAGGTCCCGCGAATATTTTCTGGAAGAGGATGCCTTCCTGCGGCCTGGGTTCGGGAGGCGGATCTGGAGGAGGAGGAAGAAGGTACTCTTCAAACTTCTGGGCTGATCGAATCAATACTCGGATCTCTTCATTGCACCGGATCTTAATTTGCCGTTGCGTCACAGGACAGCGCTCCGGCATAGCGAGGCTGTTGGACTGCGCACTGTGGTCGGCAATGTTTGTTTTCGTCGACCCAGTTACAATATATAATTGATTTCATTAAACTTCAATCGTTAACAAATGAATCATATAAAGAAATAAAATTATAACTTTGCTTGAAATAAACGCAAGATCCCGTATTATCGCTCTGCTGTGCGTGGGTCTTTGCCTGTGAACGGGGACGTCGATAGTTCCGTCGACCTACCTGGCATCTCAGTATCTGGTTCGCTGAAAAATCGGATCAGAGCTTGCGCCGATTCGCGAGGAGATCTAGAAGCTTGAAGTCGTCTATCTCGGCTATAATACGAGAATATCTGCTTCTTCTTAGGATCTACCCGGAGGGTAATACAAGGAACGGGCACGGGTGATGAAGAATCTGATGAAGAACTCTCTCTGTTGAAGCGCATCGAACGCATCTTGCACTGCAGCAGGGCTTCGCCAACGTTCTCCCAAAAAAATTCAGATCTCCAAAAATGAAGGCGCGTTAGGTGGCTTATTTATAGCATGGAGCACCTAGGGTGCCTAGACGACCCCTGGTGTGTGTCTAGTGAAATAAGCCTAGACACGCCCTTGGGGTGTCTCGGCTTGGCCGAGACACCCCTGGGGTGTCTAGGCTTTTCCTAGACACCCCTGGGGTGTTTCGACTTTCCCGAGACACCCCGGGTGTCCCAACTCAGCCTGAGACGCTCCGTTGCGTATGTTTGATTGTTTTCGCCGTAAATTCTTCGTCCGAACTCGGATTTGAGTGATTCCAAGTGCGTTGGAAGCTTGACGAAGAGTTCTATCTGCTCCAATGGTTGGATTATCTGTAGAATGAACGAGACTCGAAGGGCGTTGTCCTTTTTGTGAACATCGCCGGGTTCCCGATTGGCCCGGGTCTTCGTTGTTCCGAAATCCTATCAGCTCACGTAGTTCGTCGATTCACTTCAATCGTTCATCGACGTCAATTGAACTCCTGTGGATCAGATAGTGACGTTCATCGTCGCTCTTTAACACTGAACCGTTCGTGGAGACCTATAGGCAATTTTCGATGCCTACACAAGGGACCATCACGTTCTTGGGACAAGCGGGGACTACACGACATGATGATTGCTTATATTATATTACATAACATGACTGTGAAGGATGAACGCGATGCGAAACCAGATATTATTGTTTATGACGAATCTTCAAGACCTGAAGAGATGGAGATTGATGATGCCAAACTATTCCAACGATTCCTTGATCGACATAGGAAGATTCAAAATAGGGAAGTTCATTTTATGTTTCAGAACACGCTAATTGAACATTTATGACAGAGGCTCGATAACGAAGGAATGTAATTTAAATATTGTAATTTATGCTTGTATTTTCTTATGGGGCAAGTTAAATAGGTCCCCGTATTTAAAATTTCATGTCTAATACTTATTTATTTAATTTTAAAAATAATAATTTTATAATAATACTAAAAGATTAATTTTGAAGAGCTCGATGAGACCTTTCTAAATATATAATTATTTCAAAAATTAGATTAATAAATTTTTAACTATATTTATTTGAAATTAAACATCTAATTTAAATTACTAAGAATGATGGCAATCTGGAAATCTCTAAATTTGGAGAGTGATTGGAGAAGATATACTCTCCAAATTTGGAGGGATGGAGATTTTGCCGAGTGATTGGAGATGCTCTTAGCTGCTGATTCTGAAAGAGAAATGCTTTATTTTTAGAGGTTGTTGCCATAAGGCCCGGTATTTTACCCTGTTTTATTTTTAAGCTCAACTATTTTAGTTTATACCTTGAACCCAATCATCTTTATATATCTATCTCTAAGCCAAATTTTCCAATACAATAAGTTAGTGGACCCCCCTAATTTTTTTTAAAATCCCAATTTATCCCATTTTCTCTCTCTCTCTTTTTTTCATTTAATCCCCCCCATTAATTACTCTCCACTCCATTAATGCATAAGGCTGAATTGCTGAATTTCGATGGAGATTCATCACTTTCTGGTATTTTAAGATATAATTTTTGTTATTTATTCAACTTCTAAATTTGTGGCATTAATTTCTCATTTTCTTCATCAAAATTATTTTATATTATTATTCATGAATTCTCATGCTTGGTTATTACAATTAACACAAAAAAATAATACTAAAAAAATAAAAATGTCAATTTTAATTTTAGAATTAGATTTAATTTCAGAATTATGATTTAATTTCAGAAATTTCAGAATTACGATTTCAATTTCATTATGTTGATTTTAATTTGTTGTGAGATTAAATTTTATAGTTAGTTAAATTTGGTCTAAGTTGAATATCTTTAATAAAATTTGCACATTTTATTTATTTTTTGTGACAAATAGAGATGAATGAAAATTTGTACTGTACCTTAAATGAAACCTGCTATACTTTAACCAAAATGTGCTTTACTTATAGAAATATCTACTATATTTTTCTCAAAACCTGCCATACTTTCACCAAAACATGTTAGACTTATGGAAAAATCTGCTATATTTTCCCCAATGCCTGCTATATGTACGGAAAAATCTGCTATACTTATGGAAAAACGTGTTGTACTTTCATCAAAACATGTTGTACTTATAGAAAAACCTGCTATACTTACAGAAAAATCTGATGTACTTTCACACATAATACAAAATTGTGTGAACAATAAGGAGGGATGGAGGGAGGGATGGAGGGAGAGAACTTGGAACAAAGAGGTTTTAGACATGTTTATCAATGTGTCACAAAGAGGTTTTACACATGTTTATCAATGTGCCAGACATGAAGCTCCATATAATTGATGTTTTAGACAAAGAGGTTCAAGGGTTAAAATAGAATCGTGCAAAGAGAGAGAACTTGGGAAGAATGGTTTGTTGATGCACACATAATACAGAATTGTGTTGTCCATTGTCCATCTATGATGAAAGTTACATATGTCGAGCCATATAGTCTTTGTTTCCAAAAAAACTGATATACCTCCTCTTATTTTTAATTAATTTCCACTCAGAGCTGAAAATATCATCAATATGCTAGTGTAAATTAGTCACGCAATGCTTGCAGTTTAGCATTGTATTTGCAGTTTACCGTTGTATTTCTGCCATCGAGAGTTGAAGTTCTAGATATGATGTTTCTGTTAAAGTCTTTCAGTAGGAAGTACCTTTAAATTCTCAAGTAATGGAACCTCAACATGTGTCATGTTAGTTAACACTGATGTGTCATGGTTGAGTAGTAATTATTTTAATTTGTTAACAATGATACATTGATACTGGTCATTGTTCTCCTATGTTAATCCCAGTCCATCCCCTGCATTTTTTTCCTCCTCTTTTGAGTAAACACAAATATGAACTTTCTTCAAGGACATATTTTCATGCAGCTTATTCTAGCATCATGGAGTTATTTTATGGTTGTTTTTCGTGATCCTGGTACTGTTCCTCTTAACTGGAGGCCTACTTTCGATGAGGAGAGTTTGGAAACTGGCAGTTCAATGATGTCTGATTATGTTACCCCTGAATCCAGGGCCTCTACATGGACCTCAGAAGGGATGGAAAGAAGACCAGGTGTTGGTTATTGCAATCGTTGTCAAAACAGCAAACCTCCACGCTGCCATCATTGTTCCATTTGTACGTCATTCTATTACTTGTCTTTTTGTTTAAAGCCATCATTTCTTTCTATTCTAGATTTAGTTTGGAAGTTACATGACTAGACAGTTTTCTGTGAACAATAAGCCATTACTAGATATTGGAACCCATCAAAGCTATGAACCAATTGAATGCTTGTTTGTGCTTCATTCTTTATGCTTTTCATGTAGGTCAAAGATGTGTGCTTAAGATGGATCATCATTGCGTGTGGGTTGTCAATTGTGTTGGAGCAGGGAACTACAAGTTTTTCCTCCTTTTCCTGGTATGTCTTCAGATTTGCTGGTTTGAAAAGATAAATGCATTTTCTCCGTGTTTACTTTTATATATTAGTTTGATTATATCACACAGAGAATATGTTTAGAAGAGGCATATATTTTTCCTAGAGGTCCTCTCAGAATCCAAAACTAACTGAAACAACCTAGAATAGAAGTAATGGGGGCTGAAGGCATTTTGGTGGTTTTAGTTCTGGCAAATGCATTCATGAAATACGGAACACATTCATATTAATAGTATTTTCATGTAAGACGTACTATTTACATTGTACTGTTAAAAGATACTTCCCTTGCATTGTTAGAAATCTCTCTAACCAATCTATTTTTAAACTTGATTGTTCAGCTGTACACTTTTCTAGAGACAATTTTGGATACTCTTGCCTTGCTTCCACATTTTATCAAATTCTTTGGAGATGCAACAAGTCACTCTGGTTCTTCTGGCAATCTTGCTGTTACATTCGTAGCATTTAGTAAGTTCCTCCCTTAACAAGACTACTCTATTATTATGCTGCTGCTGCTGCTGTTGCTACTGCTAAGATTCTAAAGCACCTGTTCTTTTGAAGCAGTCCTCAATTTGGCTTTTGCACTAAGTTTGCTGTGTTTCCTGATTATGCACACATCTCTTCTATTCAGCAATACAACTACGATAGAGGTGAGATATTTCTTATAGGTTCTTGTCACTCACATTATTCAACTTTTCTGAGAATATCATGTTTGCTAGTTTTTCTTCTCTTATTCCCCCTTTTTTATTAAACACATCCTAGTGGCTATCTTGTACATTATGTTGGAGCATATCTCTTAACACTGTCATCCTAATTTCAGGTGCATGAGAAGAAGAAGGGTGTGATATGGAAATATGACCTAGGAAAATGGAAGAATTTTGAACAGGTTAAATCACATCACTCACATGCTTCCAGAAATTTTAATACCTGGAAAGTATAATTTGCACTTTGTACTGACCGGTGTTCCTTTATACATTGGTCACAGGTTTTTGGAACAAAAAGGTTGCTGTGGTTTCTACCAATGATTTCAAAAGAGGATTTGGAAAACATTCCGGCACTTAAAGGCCTTGATTTTCCAGTCAGATCCGATGCAGAGTCATAAGGATCGTAAGCTCTGTCCATTCATTATATGTGCCATATCATCATTGCAGTCATATTCATTAATAAAACTAGCAGTAGATATGATTTCTTTTGATGGTTAGAAGTTGTTTCCTTATTATCATCTGCGCATATAGTTGTTGTTGTGATATCCATTAGTGTATCGGCATCAGATGTAAATTGTTTTGATTGTTAAAGTTGTTTATATCGATATCCGACAAAATTAGACAACTTCATTGTATTTAGATGTACACATTGTAGAAAAACTGAAGGTTCCTCTTCTTGCCGTTTGTGATACAGAACTGATCCATCATTAAAAATTTGTAACCATCAGAATTGCTTATCAATTATCATGAACTGAACTCTTTCATCATTGGCAAATCATCTTTCTCTTTTGTTTTAGATATATGATGATAGGTCAGATAATTTCTATCTCACATTTTTACTTTCGGTAACAAGACACTGTGTTGACGTCAATGCAGGTAATCCTTAAAATAGATTTGCAGCATGTGAAACCCAAACTTAATAGTTACTGAATTTTGCATGTTAGTATTTATCTTACATATTTACTTTTCAATAACAAGACACTGTGTTGATGTCAATGCAGATAATCCTTAAAAATAGATTTGCAGCATGTTAAATTCTGAACTTACTAGTTACTGAAAATTGCAGTTACATAGTGATCCTGTCACCCACTTTTGTTTCCAAAAGTAGGGACTATGTTGTTAGTCAGTCTCATTTAGTATCCGAACTAGAAAACATAGCAAATACAAACTCACAAGAACAACATCCAGTGAAACGAAAGAATCAAAGAGAACACAAGAACAGAACAATTCAAAAAGTGCAGACATCAAACATTGGCACCAGAAACACTGACGCTCAAGTCTATGCTGTTCTTCGCCCATTCAGTCTCAGGAATCACTTCCTTCATGCATTCTCCTGTCGGGAACAACACTACCGCAATCTTCCTTGCTTCTTCTTCAGTCATCTTCTGCTTCCTCGGGGCCTTCTTGCAATTCAATTTTAACAGAGGGCTTCTCGTGATCCCATCAATTGAAATCCTGTAAGTTATCACAATTTAAAAAAAAAATCATTCAAAAACACTTGATATCGATAAGTGGAGAATTGAAGAAATGAGAAGTACCCGGAGAGTGCCATCCTCTTATTTGGTGCAGGAGTGGAGAAATCAAAATGTGATTGGCGAGCGAAGAGAACCTATTTCAGTTTCATTTCATTTCATTTCATTTCATGTTTATATCAGACTAATATTGATTCTATACAAATGAATCAGAGTAGGGGTTAAACTTACGGCATTGTGGAAGGATCTGGAGACGAGAAGCGCCTGTTTCAGGTCGCCATGGTTGAGTTTGCAGAGGATTTGGACCTTTGATATCAGAATATGCATAATTAAGTTCAAACTTTAGAGGTGAAAAATTTTTTAGAGAGGAATCAGATGATAGAAGAAGAGGGGGTCTTACCAGCGTGTCCAAAGGGAGGGATGCAATGGAGCCGCTCATGGGAGGAAATGGAGACAGGATGAATTCATTCCGTTGCTTTGCTGCTTCCTTAGAGAGTGGTGTTCTTTAGAAAACTACCTATAACCGTCTCTTGCCTTTTGAAAACTAATAATGATATCAAGCGAATTGAATCGTGGGGTATTACTCTCAACAATAGATGGTTCTGATTCAATCTTGCATAACCGAAGATATACGATGATTAATATTGTGTCGTTGAATCGTTACACTCAGAATTTGCACAGATGAAACGATCCATATCTAAGATGATATCCTTAACAGTGTTTTGGCAACTTTACGCTAATCCGGTTAAGGTCTTAACCATGTTAGGGTCTAAAGATAACCTAGATAAGAGCTTTTTTTTTTTTTTTTTTGAACTAAAAAGAACTAGTCTAAGCTTGTACAAGTTTTTGCCAAACATAGTCCAGACCCATATCCAAGTCAGGGGATGAGTTGCCAAACAAGCCCACTGTTTGGATCTTTTTCGGTAAATCGTGTTTTAGCTACAATAATATAGAAACCAATGGTCCAGTTAGACCTCCCAACTACAGCAATATTCCCCCAAAACAGAGCCTTTTGCTGGGAATTAGCTAGCGCTTCCAACTTAGATTTTTGGCTGTCGCATTAGTCCCCTATTTGCCAAAACAAACAAAGTAAAAGCTATAATATTGCTGTAGCCTGAAAGCTACAAGGGCTTTGAAGCCAAAAAAAAAAAAAAAACCTCAACCCTTTTGAAACGAAAATCACAGTTGCTGCAGCTCTTCATCAATTTTGATTTCAAATGCAACCGGACATTACACTAGTAAAAATTTACGTATCCTAGACGAAATATTCTAGACGGAATTTTTTCCGTCTAGAATGTATTAAACTAGACGGAAAATTTCCGTCTCTATAATATTGCTGTAGCCTGAAAGCTACAAGGGCTTTGAAGCCAAAAAAAAAAAAAAAACCTCAACCGAACAAACACCAGTCGCGAGGCCTATTGAAAATTTCCCACGAGACTGTAGAAACACTAGTAAAAATTTACGTATCCTAGACGGAATATTCTAGACGGAATTTTTTCCGTCTAGAATGTATTAAACTAGACGGAAAATTTCCGTCTAGAATATTCCGTCTAGAATAAAACATTCTAGACGGAAATTTCCGTCTAGAATAGTATTCTAGACGGAAATCTTACTTTTAATTTTTTTTTTCAAAAAATCCTGATATTCTAGACGGAAATTTCCGTCTAGAATGTATTCTAGACGGAAATGTCCGTCTAGAATACATGGCCATTTTAAAAAAAAAAAATTTAACCCGTCAAAACCCCCGCTGCCCTCCGTTCCCCCCAAAATCGAAATTTTCATCCCAAAAATCAAATCCCCCCACCCCCAACCCCAAATCATCAACTCCAAACTCCATCTCCATCAAATCCCTCCTCCCCCAAAACTGAGCCTTCTCCTCCCCCGAACGAACCCTAGAACCACGTCCATCCGCATCAACCGAACCCCGTCTCAAATCTGCACTTCAACAAGATTTGCGGCTTCGTCATGCAGCACGATGCCCTCTTCCCCCTCCTCACCGTCAGAGAAACCCTCCGCCCTTTAGCTCGAAAAAATTCCTTCATTTTCAATCTGAAGCTGTCGTCTCCATGGATTACCTCAAAGCCCTTGAAGAAGAGAGGAAAAAGATTTTAGTTTTTGAGAGGGAGCTTCCTCTTAGCCTGCAACTTGTCACCCAAGGTATAACTTTTCCTTCAAAAATTGTGAAAATGGCAGAAAATTTGAGCTGGGTCTGAATTTTTTTTGTTTGTTTTCTGTGATGGGTTTGCAGCGATTGAGAGCTGCAAGAAGAAGAAACATGAGGTGGTGGGGAGAGGCGAGGAGATTGCTAGTGAAGGGCCGATCTTGGAGGAGTTTATTCCCTTGAGGCCGAGTTGTTCGTCGTCGGATGAAGAGAACAACCATAAAAATAGCGGGAATAGTGGTGGGTCTGATAAGAAGCCGGACTGCATGAGATCTGTCCAGCTCTGGAACCAGCAACCTGAGCCTAAAGGAGTAAGCTTTTGGATCTTTTAGAAGATCTTGAAATTTTTTGCTGGTGGAATTCTTGTTATTTATGTTGAATTTTGGTGAATTGTTTGATTCAGGATGTAGTCATGAAGCCGATTGCTGTAAATGCGAAGAGGATAGGAGGAGCATTTCATCCTTTTGAGAAGGAGAAGGTTGTCGTTAAGACTCCGGTGGTGGCTGTAGGTCCCGTGAGCTCGACTACTGAGAATTCCAGTGGAGGAAATGTGAAGACACAATGGGAATGCAGGTTTTAATCAAAACTAAGAGATTTCCGATAATATTTACATGTGCTTAATTTAAAATAAATATGATGCCCCCTCAATATGCTTTCAATACATTTCAATAAATGCATAGTAATTGATCCTAGATAGTTTCCCTAATGAATTATGAAATGAAAACAAAATATATAATGGCCTACCTCTTGCCTTTCAATAAGTTACAAAAAGTGAATTATGAAGAGAACAACCAATTTCTTACAAAGGATTAACTCTCAACTCTTTGCACGATGATGATTCATGCTCAGTCCATGAACCTAATCAAAGAAACTAGCCTTATCGTGTGTGCATTGTGCGTATGAGCGACACGTACGCTCAGAGAGTATACTAGTAGAAAATCAGGTGGGATTATTGCTCTTCTGGATGAGGCTTGGTACAAATCAAATTTTAATTCCGTCTAGAATAATCCATATTCTACAAAACTCACAGAACTTGAACACTAAGTTTTTTACTCTTCAGGTTAGTGCATGAGGTCCTTATTATCTTCTGAATTGGAGAATCTTTTGTCTCCATCAAGTAGCTAATTGATAGTTATGTTATTACTTTGATGTGCTATTTCTAGTTAAGCGTGTTACAAACTTCGTGATTTTGTTTTCTGGAGTTTGAATTGAAGTGTTCTATGACATTTCTGGATGATATCTGATGACAGATAAGAGCTCCTGCTGCAGAACTGGGTCATTTCTACAGAATATCAAATTCTGTCACTGTGATGCAATTTTCTAGTTTTTTCATGTCCAGCAATTGGCTTTTCTAGTTTTCTCAAGGATTGCTTTGCCTGTTGAACAACGAGATGGGATGAAGAACTATATATCTAGCTGATATTATTCTACAGGTATATATTTTATCCTGTCATATTGAAATTTATTTATCACCTGCAATTTTTATGAGTATATGTTGCAACTTAATAAGGTGATTATTATTGTTGTTATGTTACATTAACGAACTCGGTTTCTTGTTTTAATGCTTTGTTTCAATCTTGACTACTGCAAATGTAACCATAATTTTTAAAGTTTGGATAACAAATGCAAATGCAACCATAATCTTTGTTTTCCTCTTATGGAAATGCTAACAGTGATAAACAATCTTTATCTGATCAATGCATTCATCTCAATTTTCATAGTGCACACATCAAATCTGTGTACTTAATTAATGTAGAAGTTATGTGTTTCACTTTTGGTAAACTACTTGTAAGCTTGTATACTTGTTTGTATTGTCTGGAAATGAATTATTCATGTATGTTAATTCTTGAGCTATCTTTTCTTAAAAGTTTTCGTACAAGTGAGTGTTATAAATGTTTTTTTTGTATTCTCTAGTATATGCTTAGTTAACATCATGTTGTTAAGAGGTTTTTTGTATTCTCTAGTATATGCTCTAGTATATGCTTAGTTAACATCATTGTCGTGGCTTCTCACTTGCCTTCCCACTTTTTAATTCATGTTGCTGGAAAAAGATACATTTTGTGGAGTCACAAATGGCAGAAGCTCTCAATGTTGGTGTACCATGGATTATGTGTCAACAAGATGATGCTCTTCAACCAATGGTATTTAAAGATGCTGGAAAAATATACATTTTCTTTTACATTTTTATTTTTTATGTTTTTTCTGTATTTATATTATACTTTTGATGATTATACGTATTCACAGATTTAAAAGTTGGGATTCACTAGATCCTCACAGGCCCGCAGAGGATGTAGCTTTTGCTGTTGCTCGATTTTTCCAAAGAGGAGGAATTGTGCGTAATGTTGTGCGATGGAGCATATAGAACCTCTTGTAAATAATTTATGTAAAAGTTTGTAAACAATTTATGTATCTCTCTACTATTTTGGTGAATGTATTATTTGAATATAATGGGATTTGATATTGAAATATAATTAGATTGTGTTGGATATGAATGTAATTTTTTTTGTTCAATATTGTGTACATGCACCCAAAGTAGGTTCTGCAAAAAAAAAAAAAAAAAAAAACCTACTGTAGCATAGTATCCTAGACGGAAATTCCGTCTAGGATGCTCAAATTCCGTCTAGAATGCATTTTTTCAAAAAAAAAATATAAAAAAAATAAAACCATCAATTTCCGTCTAGAATGGGTATTCTAGACGGAAATTTCCGTCTAGAATACTCATTCTAGACGGAATTTTTTTCCGTCTAGAATGAATTATTCTAGACGGAAATTCCGTCTAGAATAATCCGTCTAGGATGTATTCTAGACGGTTTTGAATTCCGTCTAGAATAATCCGTCTAGGTTGTATTATAGACGGAATTTCCGTCTAGAATACAACATCCTAGACGGAAACATACTAGACGGGTATTCTAGACGGAATTCCGTCTAGAATACGCATTCTAGACGGAATTCTGGGTATCCTAGACGGAATTTTCCGTCTAGGATACCCCATTATTTAGCAGTGAAAGTGCGCGTTGTCAAGCATATATATCCTGAGATATCCATGTTCAAGTGACTAGCTTATAGACTGCACATGAAATCATGTACATGGTAGATCTTAATAATTCTAGAATGCAACAAGCCAGCCAAAGTTGTTGACTAGTCTAACATCATGTTCAGCAAAGTAAATTATGATTAATGTGGGTGTTTACTTTAGCAAAGTAAATTATGATATATCCTAAAATTTTGTGGTGGGGATTTACTTTAGCATATCATGGGGAAAGCAAAGTAAATGTTGTTAGAGAACCAAATCATGATTAATGTGGGTGTTTTAAAGTAGGAAAAAGGAATTTTAGCCACCAAATTATGTTGGTTCAGAAACAGAAAAAGGAAGCAACCCTTTTTAAGGCAAGCAGTGATCCTGGTCATCACTTTGCTAATTGTTTAACAAAAGCTAACAACTCTCTGTGTGTCGATTAATTCTTAAACAATTAATTAAGTCAAATTTACTAAGATTCCTAGTTATCATCAGCCAAGAACTCCATCCTTCTGCGAACGATATCAACAACATGCTCGTATAATATGATGATCAATATATTTATTTATTGAGTTTGTATAGAACGCAATAGATGTGACAAAATCATGACAACCTAACTACAAATAAACTAGAAACAAACGTGATATATATTATATATATATATATGGTAGTAATGCTTCGCTCACAATACAAACTCACTCCAAATTTTCTCAAAAAAAAAAAACAAACTCACTCCAAACTAACATCGATCTATGCAAGAAGATAATTAATTACTATATATATCAAGGATGCATAGAGATAAAAGACCGGTCGGCCGTCTCTTCATTTATGAGCATAATTAGGAGGGCCTCCATGGCCGATACTAGGGCTATGGCCAGGGTTTACAGGGGGGTTATACTGCAAGAGGAGCTTGCGGCTACCGACGACGACGACGGGAGATTCGTCGACGATTTCCCCGTCGTCGTAATATCGCACGGTTGAAGATGAGTTCGCCGAAGCTGCGAATGCGTGCGGGGGCGTTCTGATCGCATGAACTCGAGGGAGGTGCTGTACCGCCATAAGAGCGACGACCAAGGTTGCCACCCCGAGAGAGACGTTTTTAGCGTGTAGAGCCATTAGATGTTGAGATGTTGATTGAAGGGAAGAACTGTGATAGGGAATATATAGAGAGAGCTAGCATTGCTTCCTTAAATATGGGCTGAGTGACCAAAAAAAATGAAGGTTCTTTAATTTGCCTATATACCCCCTCAACATCCATCTTATTTGTGGATTTACCTTCCATAGCAGTGTATTTGCTAATTTGCTCCTACACCCTTCCATTTTCGTACGTATGTTTCTAGCCCGCCCTCTCTCTCGTACCTTTAACACCGTCAAAATTCATAGGGGGTAAGGTAGAAAATATGCATATTTTGAGGGTAAATCTGTAAATAGGTCAGGGAGGGGGGCTCCTATTTCCTTATGGACAGAGGAAGGCTTTCGTGTCAGTTTATCTCTCTTGCCGATGTTACGTGAGATGGTTGTTTTAACTGAGTTAACGTCAGAGTAAGTCGACAAATATTCAGATTTTTTTGGGGGTCACTATGCAACAACAAAAACTTCGGGGTTATATAGGTAAAAGAAGCCCAATAAATGAAGCAAAGAAAAAAAGAATATTAATTATGCTGAGCAGAAAAGGTGAGGGTCAAGGGTTCTTTGTGCATGTGGTAGGGTTTTAATTATTAACATGAAGGAATTTTCCATAATCAGTCGATGGTTGAAGCATATCGTGAGCTGGGGTTTCTACAACTGAACTCGATCGACAAACTCTCAATGGCCACAAATAAAATACGTACGAAGTTAATAAAGGCTAACAAAAGCATAGTAATAATGACTTTATAAATTTGAATAGATAAAGTTAGCTAAAGCTAGCCCTTCACTAGATTGATGGTAGTTCAAAAATATTAGTTTATGTGAGCCAGTTGATTATAGTTATTCTGAGTGTCCGAGGACACAGAAAGCATACAGCAAAACTAAAACCACGTAACTAACCATACAAGCTTCCGGCCTAGCTAATACGAAAGCCGTGAAAATTTTATTTTATTTATTATATTTTTTTTACAGAGAAAATTAGCAGCTAGACAAGCTTTTGAGAACTATTTTATTTTATTTATTATATTCTCATTCTTCTGCTTTTATTCTCCTATCGATCTTTTTCTGTGCTAAAACAATGGGCGTAATTAAGGAAGAACTTCCTCTAAAGTCGTGCCGATAACTTCTCATATACAGTATAGTATTTACAATAGTGCCCAATCACTAGAACTTTTTTGGTTATAATGAACCAAGATATATATTTAATAGTTAGCTAGCCTTGTGACAATCTCTCGTGGATATGTTACGTATATACTGTCTCCGTTGAGAATATTATCTAGA
>NC_033803.1:530862-533802 GCF_001876935.1 Asparagus officinalis
AGTTTTTTAGTCATTAATGATCACGTTGATTGAGCTACATGTTGGATGATCCGCTCCGTTTGAACTTGATTTACATATTCTTAAAAGCCGCAAACACACAAATTTTGGGTGAACCCGGCTGCGCCGGTTTGACCCTTCATCCACTCGTATAGTTTTACGGTTCGAATATAGGAACTTATTGTACATGGCTGCGACAGGAGGTCAACACGACGCGGTTCACCCTCAAATTTGGTCATTGCTAGAGGTTTTAGAATATGTAGATCAAGTTTAAACGGAGCGGCATCATCATAATGTAGCTCAATTCAAGTGATCATCAAATGAGCTTAAAACTTAGTGGCACGTCCATCTAAGTTGACATAAACATAACTTTTATGTCACTCGACTACCAAACATAACTTTATGTTGGTATCAAGCATACCCATTTTTCTCACATATATATATATATAAAATATAATATATATTATATATGAGATTAAGGGTCGTATCTTGGTCATAGGAGGGAATTTCTCCTTGACGTTGCCTCTAAATATCATATGATTGAGCGACATTGTGGATGATCCCTCCCTGAACTTGATCTACATATTTAAAACCCCAACACACCAAGTTGGTGCGAATCGTCGTTCGTTTGACCCTCCTTCGAGCCATGCTGAAAAGTTCCTATTCATTCAAACCCGTTAAAATTTGCATACGAGTGGATGACAGTGCAACCGACGACGGGTTCACCCCAAACTTGGGTGTTGCGATATTAGAAATTATGTAGTATCAAGTTTCACGGAGCGCTATCCATCCACAATGTCGTTCAATCATGTGATTTTAGAGGCGTCAAGGAGGAAATCCCCCCTCAATGACAAGCGGATCACCAATTAGATCTCATATTATATATACTATATATAATATATATATATATATATTCATATATATATATATATGAAAAAATGGTATGCTTGATCACCAAACACTACAAAAGTTACTGTTTTGGTAGTGAGGTGGACATAATCCCCTCCACTCTTCAAATGGTTACATATCACTCATGCATTCTCAACTCATGGGAATGTGGTCCCCCATTTGAATGAGTGGAGCTGGTACTGGCCCACCTCACTACCAAGCTACACAGTATTTCTATCTCCTCTCTCTCTCTCTCTCTCTCTCTCTCTCTCTCTCTCTCCTCGATATTATATATATACCTTCTCCTAATATTATATATACGTATACTATATATATATATAATCTCATATGAGATTAATGGTATCCTTGTCAATAGGAGCGGAATTTCCTCTTGACGCCTCTTAAAATACTATATTGAGCGAGCATTGTGGATGATCGGCGCTCCGTTGAACTTGATCTTACATATTCTATAAACCCCAGCACACACCCCCAAGTTCTGTTGGGGTGAATCCGTCGTCGTTGAGCCCTCCCATCGAGCCATGTGAAAAAGTGTTGATTGCATTCGAAAACTGTTCAAAATGATACGAGTGGATGAAGGCGTCAAACGGACGTTAACGGGTTCACCTCCAGCAAACTTGGTGGTGTTGGGACTTATTAGGAATATGTTAGATCAAGTCATTGAACTCGAGCGGATCAATCCACATTGTCCGTTCAATCATGTGTTTTAGCAGGCGCGTCAAGGAGCGAAATCCGCCTCCTATGACAAGGATGACCAATTAATCTCATATAATATTATATAATGTACATATATATACATATGATATATATAATATATATATATGGGAAAATGGGTATGCCTTGATTACCAAACATAAAAAGTTATGCTTGTAGTGAGGTGACATAATCCCCTCCACTCATTCAAATGGTTACGATATCCTCATGCAGCTTCTCAACTCATGCCTGAATGTGCGTGCCCGCATGTTTGAATGAAAGTGGAGGGGGAGCTGTGCCACCTCACTACCAAGCAATACACATATTCATCTCTCTCCAATCAGACGTTCTTCGTGACTGAAGGTAAAAGGGATTGCAGATACCTCGCAAGAGAGCATCGGATTTGACGCCATTGAATTCGACAGCGGATGACGGCAAAGTGATCTCAGGACATCCTCTCCGGCAGGTTTGCTCTTCGTCCCGAATTCCTGCTATCTCTCTCTTATATATATATAGAATAATATATATATTCATACATATATGCATAAGTTAGTATTAGCTATTATATTCATATAGTATTAATTATATATATTAATATATTCCATTTATTTTCTGGACTGAGGGTGTCTAGTGGTAGAACAACTCTATCTGTGTTCACGTATGTAGGAACATACACCAGCATTGCACCAGTGGTCTAGTGGTAGAATAGTCCCCTGCCACGGTACAGACCCGGGTTCTATTCCCGGCTGGTGCATTTAATTCTCCGCGAAACGTTTTCTGTATTTTTCCATGAACTCGTTCTTTTTTGACATCATCATCATCCAAAACCATAATCACATAGAGACTAAAATCCTACTCAGCATTCATACATCAACGACGAAGCCCATGCAAGTTCAGAATTTCTTTTTTACAAAAAAAAAAAAAAAAAACCTTAGAAATTGTTCCATCATTTTCCTCCATCGCAAAGCAAGGAAGATACCGCTCGCATATAAACATGACCACGTATCTTTATCCTCCATCAGCTCCTCCTCATCACCAATGCCAAAACTCATCCCCCAACGGCGCGATCGAACGAACCCCATCATCTGGCTCCTCGCCACCCTCTGCGCCATCATCGCCGTCGCCGTGATCGCAATGGGCCTGTTCATTTTCATCGTCTACATGATTTACCAGCCCAGGATCCCCTACCTGACCGTAACGGAGGCCCATTTAGACAAACTCGGCTACGACCAATCTGGCCTACTGGACTCCACAATATCCCTCACCATCCGGGCTGAGAACGACAACCTTAAAGCCCACGCCACATTTTCGGGCTTGAGCGTGAAGTTGCGTTTTCTTGAAGCC
>NC_033803.1:533812-607318 GCF_001876935.1 Asparagus officinalis
GGTCGTGCTGAATTACGTCGTGGCGTCGGCCTCGGTGCCGTTGGGCAAGATGGGGATGGATGAGATGGATGCAAGTTTGAAGAGGGACTCGATTACCTTCGGCCTCGACGGTAAGGCCCGGACTCGGTGGAAGGTGGGCTCCGTTACGCCCGTCGAGTTCTGGACCCATTTGCACTGTGGGCTTAAATTCTTTGTGTCCAACGGGACCGCTAATGGGCTTGATTGTAGCTCCAAATTTCATTCTCTTTAGCTGTAATTCTATTCTCCTATTAGACTCGTAACGTATGGTGATAATTATTATGTATTTATGTGTAATTTATCTCAGTCCAGATATAGTTTTCTTAGCACGTAGTTGACTGTTTAATTTCTTTGATTACGGAATGATATGGGTAAAATTACAAAATTTAAAGTTACTAAATATGCCATCGGTATTCCACAATTTAAAGTTACTTGATATTACACCATAATATCCAAAGTTTAAAACCCTACATTTAGATACAAAACAATATTGCACCGAAGTACGTCCAAAGTTTCTAAATGTTGCGCTTCAATACCCCAGTGAGATGCAAACGTGAGAATTTCGCCCGGAAATTCTCATGTAACACGTGCACGCTATTTTCAGAACATTTGGAACCTTACTTTTTTTGTTACATCTGTCTATTTTAAAACGTACTTTAATTTTCTAGCTTAAAATAGGATTGCAACCATATTTAAGTACTATAGGGTTTAAACTTCGGCTACTTTAATTTTAATCAGAGGTTTTAAAACTAGTATATCCTCGTTAACATTATCATGCTTACATATATATACACGGTCTTTTCATGGCTAGGCTTTTCTTGCGAGGTTGAGCCGACTGAACTGTCGATGGACCTCACATCGCGATTATTTTCGGTGGTAAATTAAGTAAAAAAAAAAATTTCTCTGATTTGGTTTGCATGATGCTTCGGAATGCTGATCGATCCCTGGTCTTTATCAAGGATGTTTTTGATTGACGAGCAGACATTTGTGTATCTCCTCCTCTAAAGTACCCGAGTAATTAACATGGATGTTAGTGAGTAGCTGAGTTTATCTACTTCTATTTCTTGGAAAATTTTCTTAAAACAATTGGGCAAGTTGTTGACTTTTATGTTCTCGGCATCTCAACAGAAATGAACCCTTGTATTTTAAATTTGCCTCAATTCCTAGCCTGCAGTCAACTTACATCTCATCCTTGTTGTTTGCTTCCTTCAATGCCTCAGTGTGATCAGGACTCTTCACCCCTGAAACGGGCTTCAGAAATCTGACAGAAATCCACCAAAGCAATCGTTCAACAAGGAGCATCAACCCTTTTGAAAAGAATCCTGCTACAGCTGTTCATTACTGCAAAAATTAAGATTTGAGTACTCATTTTTCCCAGTACTTTTTTTTTGGTTGCAAGTTCTTTGGCCCCAGCATTGCTCTCCTTTTCCTTCCAGATTGAATAGGATCCTGTCAGAATCATGCATGTTCTCACTTTAATTCCTCAGTCTCAGCTCCCGCGTATCCATCTGTGTCTCATTTTAATGAGGACCGTGCTTATCTTCCCTTCGGTATGCTTCGCAAGGGCCCGAGGCTTCTTCAGCGGTTCAACTATGTTCATATTAATTTGGAGAGTGACTTTTGCTCTTTGTTAGGATATAGTAGCAGCGTACTAAGATAATGGTGCATGTGTTATATCTATAGGTTAGAATTAACCCTCACTTTTATGCGTGTATCCTTGTTCGGAGCCAGTTAAAACTTCATCTTCAGTGCACTGACAATGTGTATGTTAGTTCATCATTTGCGAAAGATGTTTGTATACCTTATTAGATTTGGACATTACTGATCTCTGATGCTTGAGTTTATTATATATATATATATATATATATATATATATATATATATATATATATATATATATATATATATATATATATATATATATATATATATATATATATTTATAATGTTCTATGCATATCTATATGTTCAGATTCAGTAAAATAAACATTTTTTTGGTCTATATATATATACTTGTTGGAACTTATGTGTAAGTGTTGATGTGGAATGGTATACATATGTACATTCAGAATGCAACTCGTCAATTCATTTTAGTGTCAACTTTTAAATCTGCAAATTTACCCCCCATGTTTCAGAATGCATCAGGCATTACCTTTTCTCACATGTTTCAGAATGTCGTGTTGGCTGAGCAATCAGCTGACATTGGTCTCAAATATTCTGATCCTACAGAAAAAAAAAACAAGCAACTCTTGAATTTAGCATGCGACCTACTTGCGCAGAATGCATCGCTCTTGTATAACCTATTCACAACTTTGATTTGTTGCAGGTGTATATATGCATATATGGAACGGCGCTGCAGACCCGCTATGAGTTAAAGGGTCGGGTTGAAGGGAGTTTTCTGGACTGGATTGTGTGGATCAAAGAGGAAAAGATAAGATATTGGTCGGCAAAGATGGCCGGGACGAAGAAATTTTCAAAATAGCCCCAAGCCAATTTTTTTTTAAAAAAAAATTGACCATCTTACGTTTTTATTACAGAAATAGACTCACTTTCTGATCACGTTAGCACCGTGGCTAGAAAATGAGTCCATTTTTTAAAACGCCTTCCTAATTAGTCGGGGTTGCTAACCCCGACTAATTTGGCTGGCAAATTGCAAGTCTGAATTAGTCGGGGTTGGCAACCCCGACTAGTTAGGAAGACGTTTAAAAAAAAGTAAACTCACTTTCTGACGTGATCAGAAAGTGAGTCTATTTCTGTAATAAAAATGAAAGGGAGTTTATTTTCAGAAAAAAAAATTCGTTTGAGACTATTTTGAAAATTTCTTGATGACAACGGGCAGATGATAATGGTTATATATATGGCAGCTCGCAACTTTCAGTCGCCTGTGGCCTAATATATATGGAAAGTCATAAAATTGGTTTGAAAACATGAAAATGGATCCCACGGCCTATTTTCCATAAGTAACCTCCCAAACTTAGATTTCTAAGAAATGAACCAAACAGCCCCTAAACAAGTGATAAATGATAACATTGATAAGTGTTTGCTACGTAGGTTGTCATCCCAGTGTCCTCATATATAACTGAAAGAATGCTATTAGCAAGGAAACGATCTGCAAAGCTGTACCAGGCCTGAATTGGCTCGTGAACAAATATCCTAGCTTTTCACAGTAATCAATCTAATGATTATACCGTACATAGTGATGATAATAATAATAATAATAATAATAATAATATGCAATTCATTGATCATGATTACACACATAATTTTACGTAACACAAAGAATTAAATAATTGTAACAATGAGCAGTTTAGCTTCAAATCAGTAAAAGGGTACAACTCTTAAGCTTGGGCATCATCTTACAACATATTCTTTTCGGGGTATACAACACTACTGATCCCAGAATCCAAACACAAAATCAGCATAACAAGCTGGCTCTCAGGAATTGGGTTTCAGAACAAGAACATACGTAGGCATGGGAAAAGTTGCCGCAAGCCATGTAAAAATCAAAGACGTCCATTGTTGATTCATTCGAGGTTACTTGTTCTCTCGCTCCTTGCACTCGTGGTCAGGGGGGCAATTAATCGAGCATTCTCGTAATAGTAATTAAGAGAAAATTCATTTCCTCCTCTGGGTTAAGGACGCACGGCCTTGGACCCTTACCTTCGCTGTATCATCATCGTACATCAAAAGAGAAACACAAGTTGGCCAAACTTCAAGAAACTGCCCGAGTCAAAAAATCATCAACAGCAAGGCTTGTGTCTCCATGTGCAACTGCATCTTCAGGTTCTGGCATGAATAGACTGGGAGCAGTAACCTGAAAGGCAATAGCAAAGCAACAAGTTAAGTCAAAGGCGCAACACTTCCCTCCAATTGGAAAAAAAAAATCACTTCATCAGTAGAAACATGGAGATGAAATTAAAATATACAGTAACCGCACATAGACCCCCTCCCCCACCCTCCTTGTAGTATCATTGTTTTAAACCTACTACGGTACTACCCCCATAGTTTCACTGTTGCAGAGAGACTCCCTTTCTTTTACACCCTCAGATACACTCACTAATTTCACCCATAGCCAATATCTGTCAAAATTTCATCCAGGGTAGAATAGTCAAAAAAAAGCCAGAGGGCCTATCTGCAATAATGAAACTACTGGTGTAGTAAGTTCACAAAAACAATACCACAGGGGGGCTATGTGCGATTAACCCTAAAATATAATACTGCTGAGAACTTCAAGCTAACACGCAGGCATAAACATTGCCGCTGCTAGGAACACTATTTTAAACTTCATTACACCGAGATATATACTGCCACCTTATGGCAGTGGGGATGGGTTGGCAGTGTTGTTTTATGTCTGAGTGCCAACCAAAGGTGCTTAGTGATGGTATGCTGGTGCAATCGGTTAATGGGTCTGGTTAGTGCTTGGGCGTATGTATGTGCATGTGGATGCTGACATTCAAAAAAAAAGAAAATTCACCCTCTTGGATTACTGATAGATAAAGATTTCAGCCCTTTAAATTTCCACCCTTGTGACAATCAAATGAAAATTTTAAACTTACCTTTGTATCTACCTGGTGTTCTCCACTACCATCAACAGTAAGAACTGCGCCATGTGCCTTCAACCATTCCTCGCACTCCTCCAACTTAATTGCATCCTCATCTTCACCATCCGCTATTTGTGCTTCCCTTGAAAAGCCTAATGTCTGAGCAATGTATGAAAGTGGGATTGTAGGACGATATGATTTACACATGCATTTGATAGCACTGAATCTCATCTTCTCTACGTAGAGATCTGCACCACAAAGTTAGTAAGCAGTTGTTGCTATTATTTAAAAGATAATCTTCAATGCACACAGTAACAAGAGGGACAGACCCATAAGGGAAGTGTTCAAGTTGGGAGCAGCCTTGTACAATCTGAAAAATTGGACATAATTTCCTGATGAAACGGCGGAGCTTACAGCAAGGGCATGCTTCACAGCAGCGTCCTCTTTAGCTTCTCTCGATAACCTGCAGTTAGGTATTAAAAAAACTTAATAGAAAAAGCCTGAACTCAGTTGCATAGATAAAGATGTAGAATTCGGAAGGAAATCTGTCAGATAGAAGATTCATTAAAAAAAATTCTAATCTCACTCTGAGATTATTTAACCTTTGAGATTTGATATTTGTTTAGGTTTTTATATTCAGCTAGCAATCTCAAATAAGTGACATTATCTTTTATGCTCTTATTTTAAGTAATCATCCTACAAGACCTGCTTCTTCTACCTCAGTTCCTTAACTAGTTGTTAAACCCCAGATTTCCCAGAAGGCCCATCTCTTCAGACCTAGGGCTGCTAACTACATGTATTCTGCTTTTTTTTTTAAATAACGAGCAAGAAAGCAAGTGAATCTTCTCTATCAAAAGCAGTAAACAAAACCAACTCTTAAATTCAATCCCTCTAACTATTATACCAAAATTCTTAAGGTCATGGTGAGGATAGACGATTATATTTTTATATTAATTCTAACATGCCCCCACAAGTTGAGCGCCTTATTTTATGAGTCGAAACTGGACTCATGGACTCATGCATCGGCGTCAATTTTTAAAAAATCCGATCTAAATTCGTGGCCCGTAGGATTTGAACATTGCTCTGATACCATCTTAAATTAAATCAATCAAACCATTACACCAAAATTCCAATGTTATAGTGAGGATCAAAAATTATTGTTTTATATTAATTCTAACAGCAACAAACATGCATAGAACAAACAAAATTGGAAATAAGATGCTTAATTATTTAAAAAAATACAAAAACCAAGCGAGAACAGTTAAGAGACAATAAAAAGAAAACAATATGATCAATTCAAAATACTGAGCAAACATCAAGACATGTTATGTAACAAGCGTACCAACTCTCCCACGAACAAACATCAATATGATCACTCATACATGAAGTTTCTCAAAGCATTGAAATATTTTGGAAACTTGCTGATTACCTCGCCATCGCTGACAAGAGTTCTCTTTTGTTACTGGAGTGTAATATAACACAAAGCAGATTGTAAGCAGAAAACTCCATGTAGCATCCACTAATTCCTTCTGCGTAGAGGCTTTGCAACTGCGATTGGCACTACAAGTGAAACATAATGCAGGCCTATTAATGCAAAATAGGGGGCAAATGTAACCTAATAATCTCAACTTCGCCTAAAAAATTTGGTGTCAATTGCAGTTTAGCTACCAAGATTATTCTCGGCCAAAATCTGGTAGTTTTCAATTGCTTTAATTGAAGAAATTGACTTTGTACATGATTACTCTACAGGCACATAGGTAGAACTACAACTAAGAAAACTGATCCAATGTCAAGCAAGAAGGTTTACATTAATTTCAAGACTTAAGAACACCAAGTGATTGAGGAAAATCATGTTCACTTATAGGTTAATTCACAATGAAGCTATTTGATGGAGATTGAGGAACTATTGGTTGTTCATAACTGTCCAATGTGTACACAATTCGAAGACCACACTAGTTCGTAGATGAAGGGCTACATTAACATTCACACGGTTGTCGTCAAAAAAAAAATTAAAAACCAAAAACTTCCCTATATTCATTTACAGGTGCAGTAACATTTAACAGCATGGACCCTGTTAGCATGTCTATGTAATAATGAAAACATTAGCTGATGGTTCACGAAGTACACACCTGAGCACTCAAAAGTAAAAGGGGAGAATCTTGTGTTAGTGCACTGCTCAAGCCAGCAGATTATGGTAGTAAAGTTTCCTAGTAGCTTTCGAGATCCCAACAATGTAAAATTACGAAACTCTATGTTTGGATAGCATACATATACGACAAATTTCATTTTCCTTGCTTATATCAAACAGTCAAACAGGATGTGTATGCTAACATAGAACCATACAAAACAAATAGGAAAGAAAATGACACTTCTGTTTTCATGCTCCATCTCTTCTGAACTTTTATATAGCACTGCAGTATAAGTTGGCAATTGGCCCTAACTACACAAGAGAGCATGAGCAATAGATTCAAACGGCATGTAAACCTACCTGATTATACTCTGGCAAGTCTCCAGCTTCTAGAGCTAACCGTGCATGAGTCTCATACACCTAAAGCAATAAAAGGATAATAATATTATGCATAATATCAATACCTTTGTACTGTTAGACAACTAGTGATAACTGCTATCATGCATTATAGAGAATTAAACCAATAAGAGATCTAAATGGAACTGGCACATTATATTAACACTTATGACAGGGGAAAAACATTCACGCAGATGCCGGTTAGGAATAGAGGTAAATCTCACTACAGTAGGAAACAAGTTAACAAGAACCTTGACAGTTAGTTCATTTTGTATTCTCTGTACTGTTAGGTCCTGCCGTATGGATTTAAGCTGATCGCATTTGTAAAGATAGTTCTTTTGAGAAGCCTGAACCATGTGAAGAGCTTTTTCCAAGATCTCTTCGGGTCTCACCTGTATGAAATATCTTTTCACGTGAAAACGTAATTATAAAACATAAAACCAGCATTTTGAACAAATAAAATATGAAACTGCAGGGGAAACTTCTGGTATATCTTACAGTAGCAGGATCAGGAGCAGATGTAAGACGTAAATAGCGCTTTTCAACCTCCTGGCAGGTTCCCTTCACTGTAAGGGCATCCCAGTCAAAATCTTCAACAGCCCTGGTACAGCTAGCTTCAGAGCTTTTAGCAATGAGCATAGCGCTTGCCCTTCTCGTGTATGTATTACCAGCTCCAGAAGCTTTTGGCTTATAATGCCTAGTTTCTGCTTGATTTTCCTGTGCATTCTCAAAACGCTTAAACCGATGTTCACGCCTCCTCTTCTCATCTGGTGAATCTGCTAGTGCAATTGCACTGGCATAATATTTGGTCAAACTTTGCTCATCATTATCACAAACATCACCATTTTCTGTGTTTGTACTATCACCATATCGGGGTTTCTTCACTGGCCTCTGAGCAATTTTACTTAATGGTGTTTGCTGTTTAGGCGAAACAAACTTAAGCCCATTTGGACTGTTATCGTTACTCCTATTCCAATTATGTACCTGTGAAAAGTTGATAAAAATGTAGAAACAAAAATTAACATTACCAAGTCGGAGTTTAAAGCCTATGATATGCAACAGTAATCAGAACAGTAACATCTTGAACAAGTAAAAAAAATTATTTAAATAAGCAAATTAATTAATTAGGAACCATCTTAAACTGTAATGAATGTACAATGGTCCACAAAAAGAGCACTTCTGAGACAATAGAAAGAACAAAAAAAATTTACCCCTTTTCCAGCACCCTTGGTCAAATCATAATTGGCAGATGCCAATTTCTCCACCATCTTCTCATCATCAACAGGCTCCCATCGACTTTTTGTGCGCCTCTTCGGGCTCCTTGTAAATTTAGACAAGCTGGAGGCAGTAAAAGAATTCTGAACACTGCTACCAGAAAAAACAATTTTTGTGAAATAGCGTTTTATAAAAGAAATTTTATATTTGCCTAACAGACTCTAGCAGATTTGAACATAATATCATGTCAACCATTACTGTGGTATGCCTTTCCTGTAAAAAACATAAGGACATGTTTCCAAGGGAAAAAAAGACAGCTGAATTCAATAATTAACAACAATTATGGTACTAACTTAATCAGTATGATCCGGAAATCTCACAAAGGGCCTCAGAATTTTTTTGTTATACGGGCCTAGTTACAATTAACTTTTAAGATTGACCAAGAATTCAAAATGAAGAGAAACAAAACTGCATTTCAGATTTGAAGTTTTAGTGCAGAAGTCTGAATGAAAAGGAATGCTATATCAAATCCTCATGAGCATATTGGTATAAAGTTTATAAGATTCAAGAAATAGACTAGTAGATAAAAATTCCAAAATTAGCAATATCACCAATATATAAGATAGTCAACAAACAATATCTCATCTTTTTACCATGTTTGCAGGTCCTTAAACAGTAACACATATAAAAAGGAGAAAAGCATTAACTCTATATAATATACTTGTAGAAGAATAGCAAATACATTAAACTCAAATGCAGTTACTATGCAGTAACGGGCCAGGGCATGTTCCAAACAGTATCCACTCACTTTCTGATTTTATTTCTATTTATTTGAGAAAAACTTAAACCATGCCTGCACCATCAACCCTGATGAACACTCTGCGCACAAGCGCGCCATAGAAAACATGTTTGGTTAAGAAGGGTCACATGGAGCTTTTTTCAAAATGGAGGATTCACGCAAACAACTTGTAAGCAGACATCTAAGCCATCAAAACAAAAGACGAAACTTTGGACGTTCAAAGCACCATTCAGATATCAATAAAGATGAAATTTTTATATCATATATGAATGAAAATAAAGCGTACTTTTGATTAGCTTCATCAATGGCATTTGACAAGGGGAAAAGTGGTTCGATATCCCAATTTCTTGTAAAAAGTGTGCCATCAGCAGAAGCCTTTGTGATCAGCTGCAAAAAACATTTTAAAATATCATTTTAAAAGATGATACACTACTAACTGTATCCCAAATTAATTGCAAAATTGTAACCATATAATCCTAACAAATACACTATACGTGCATGTACATATGCCGATATGTATATTCACCTCCTTCATAAGCTTTTGGTTAGCAGCCCTTTGTGAATCATCCTTGCAGCGAGCAAAAGTTCTTTCCACATAAGTACGGAGTGATGCTGGGAGAGTTCCCTGTGAAGAGCAGCATTAAAAAGACCACTTCAAAATTAAACAAAGAAAGCCTCAGAACAAAGCTCAAAGAAAGCCTCAGAACAAAGCTCATATATCTCTCCTTCACTAACCAGAAAATAAATGTGCATATGCCACACAGGCATGCATGCGAGGGGGGAGATGAAGATCTTGGCTTCATTAAGTATAAAAATATAAAGGGATATCTTCAAAATTATTATGTATATATAGCAAGTAATCAAAGCTTTGAGCAAGGCACATGCAATAAGAACAAGTAATCAAACAAGCACTTGGAGAAAAAACTTTGTAATGTTTGAGATTGTCCAACTACCTAGCATGGAGCATGGAAAAGAATAAAAAGATTACTTGGTCAAGTTAGCATTTAGCTTTTTGATTAGCATTTAGCTTTTTGACTGTCAAGTAAAACTCTTATGCAACCAATAGATAATTGTAAGCCCAAACTCACAACATAATTGTGCAAAATGAGGTGGCGGCTCATTTTGATAAATGAGCTACCAAAGACGAGTGGTGAGGTCCACACCTTTTGATGTGACTAGCAAGCTGCGCCGCACCAGATGGTTATCTCTTGGTAGCTCGTAGCAAAATGAGTCGCCAGTGTTGTGTGTGCGTGTTTGTGCGCGCGTGCGTGTGCATTTGCATGTGTACGTGCGCGCGTGCGTTTGCGTGCGCGCGCATGTGCGTTTGCGTGTGCGTGCGCGTGCGCGCGCGTGTGTGTGTTTGCGTGTGCGTGTGCGTGCGCGCGCGTGTGTGCGTTTGCATGTGCACGAGCATGCACGTATGCGTGTGTGTGGGTGTGTGTATTGATATGATAGTCAAAACTAAGACAATCTGTAAAAAGCAGAGAAAGAGATCACCTTCATTACGGCCTCTTCATCATCATGAGAGGGCAATTTATCACTAGGCTTTGGTACTTGAACACTGACATAAGCGGGTTTCACTGCAGTATTAGGTGTTGAGCTTTCTTTATCGCCTTTTGACATGCCAAAGGCCAAACCTGGAGCAATTCTAGGATTTGTTGGAATCTGCATTTTTCTTACCCGTTGTGTGTCCAACATGGTGGTTTGCATGGGAGCTTGGAAATGATCTAAGACATGGTTAGTCGAAGAGGCCTGTAAAATAGAGCCTTCAATTTGCATATTCGTTTGCTGATATTTAGGATTTTCAGAAGGCAAAGGACTTGAATCTGCAGGATTTTGAAAGTGCGAGGTCATTTGATTCATTTGGTGACTCTGTGATACAGGACCTGCAACTCCGGAAGAAGGATTCAGATTGTATGTCGTTACATTGTTCTTATCCTGCCATGCAAAAGGACATAATGTTCAGCATATATTGACACTAGTATAACTTCATTCAAACAAAAGCTCACTTAAACTGAGTAATATGAGATAGCTGTGCCTGTGTAGATGGACAGTGCCATGGTGGAAGGGAAAGTTCATTGTCTGATATGCTAAGGCAAACAACATTATTTAGATACTGTTTGAGAGAAAACGAGCATGTCTATATGGACAGTCATCCAAATCAACCATTTCTTTTTAAATAACTCTCAAATTCTACAGCCACATGTGCTTCCAACAATATGCCAGCCTTATAATACAAATGCAAACCATTGATCGCCATATCAGGAGAGTTAAAAACAACAAACTTGGAAGCGAAAATTGGAAGAATTTAGTCATTTCTACTGCCTGAGACAAAGCAGCTAATCAAGTGATTTTCTTTTGTTATAATATCATAAAGGCTGAGTGACTTCAAGTCAAGAGTGTTATGGTCATTAAGTCGTAGCCGAGGGAATGGGTAGGAAAATGTCTACACCTAAATAAACATGGATAGTAGTATAGAAGGATGATACTTGCTAGCTTACAGAAGAGATGGTTCTTAACAGCTAAAATGGACACAAAAGATCGTACCAGCCTTAAAGATATGGGATAAAGGTGTTGTAGATGTTGTCGACTTATTAAAACACTATTGCAGAACAATTCTAGGCTCAAATCTGAGTTTCAATGCGGAATCAAGGTAATTAGTGACAATATCTCATGCAAGTGCAACAAGCACAGACAAAATCAAATCCAGCCAACATCAATAGAGAAGGACCATATAGTTAAATATCACAACAATGTAGAGTCACAAAAGGACGTATTCAGAAGACACCAAATGACAGCTCAAAGTGATATATGATATAAAAGTGAAAAAAATAACAGAAAAAAGTGTTACAGTAACATAGGAAATGCCTGGTGCTGTGAGAATATCTAAAAGCATAAGATAAGTGTGCTATGAAGACAATTATTCATAAGACTCAAACCTGCAAAAAAGGAGTCACTGAAGGTCCAGATTCACTTCTCCAAGTTGTGGTGCCAGGTGGTGGCGGCTGGTTGCTTGGATATGGATAACTGCCTGCTGCAGCTTGAACTGGGGTAGCAGGAGCGCTACTGGTAGTCGACATTTGTTCTGTACCAGGAACACTATTTACAGTGGGAGCAGGTGGGTAATAATAAGATGGCCATTGACCATAATGCTGATAATGAAGAGAACTTGCTGCATTGCTAGTTACTTGGGTAGAGTTTGCAACTGGCGCCGTGTAGTTTGGATACTGCTGAGGATAACTTCCCGTACTTCCATTGTTCCAGTAGTTGGACTGGTTAACATAGCTGTTGTTTGGGTATCCTGCCGCCGCCGTCTGATGATCACCAGCATTGTAGTAAGTGCTTGAATAACTTGTAGGAGCGACATAAGAGCCTGTATGCTGAAATGAGCTAAAAGACTGATAAGTAGCACCTGAGTTTTGACAAGCTACCACTTGTTGAGAGGAAGAACTGCTAGATGGCTGCTGATAGTTGTAATAGTTTTGATATTCCGTGTTGTTATATGTATAAGTTCCCATTGGATTTGAATATGGTGTGTAATTAGCATAATCTTGTGGCAAATTTGTGGTACCACTATTTGATGATGTAGATGCATGACAAGCAGAACTGGCTGCACTGTGACCATCTCCGGTAACAGTGGTCTCCCTCTGTGTATCATAATCGTAGCCAGAACTTGAGGGGACCCCATTCTCAACAGAAGCATTAGCTGTCCCATATGAATTCCAAGAAACAGTAACAGGTCCTGGCGTTGAAGACCAGGAATGGTGCCCCGACGTTAAAGACATGTTTCCCTGACTCATATCCACCCCCTGATATTTCTAGGGATGAAAAAAAATCAAAGAATCAGTATAAAGTTCATTGCTAGGTCTGTCGAATCAAATTCTAGCTGCTGGCAAAAAGTCTAAAGGTACTTTGATTTAGTAAATCATTCATACTTCAATGTTTGTTTGTCTGAATCAGAGAATCTCAGAAGATAATAATCTCCAACAAAAAGAGGATGAAAATGGTGTTTGCTCCCAAACAAAAATTAAGAACCGTTATGTATTTCTGGTTTGCTACCTTTTGGCGTTTGCTCATTTCTTTGAGAATATATATAACAGGCATGGGCATTAAAGAACCATGAACAACAATGACGGTTGCACAAAGACCATAGCTCTCAGAAAATATCAAAATAACCCAAGTAGGAAAACCATATTGTATGACAACATAGAAGAAATTCTGACTGATCATAGAACAAATCATCTCGAGCATCATTTTATTTAATTCCAGTCACTGGTTCAAGATATATAAAATAAGAGATAACAATAAGATAGAATCATATGATATGATTAGGAAATAGATAACCAACACATCACTGTGGGATACTCTTACTACAATAAGATCTCAAGGTAAAATGTCAAGAAAGAACTATTGTCAAGAAAGAACTCTTAGTCTTATCAGTACTATCAGAATACCATCTAAAAACTTAGACAATAACTACCCCCTATAAATGTATTCTTCCAGCATAAGACACCGAAATACTAAGAAGAGGGAACATTCTACCAAGAACTATAAGTTCAGAATTCACGGAAGTATCTCCATAGAAATAAAATTTTAAGCATTTAAATAGGCTATCCCATTTTGTTTGATGCAGAGAATTATCATTCTTGTGAGGCCTGAGTGATGGTTATTAAATTAGCTAATTCCCATAACAAGTTTGTCCCTTGGCTTTCGCAATCCCAGTGAAGAAAAGAGTGGCCATTTATATGCAACATGTTTAGACATTTAAGGGCTGCAATAATATCGGGGGGGGGGGGGGGGGGATTAGCGTGAATTTAAACAGAAATCATGTAACGGCTGTCATACAACAGATTGAATTGGAGCTCTAACATACTGAACAATGTGAAGTGGCACGCAGAAAATTTTAAAGATTAATAAATTGGGAAAATTACCTGTGCCTCGCCGCCTTGATTCATCATTCTAACAGCACCAAATTAACATCCGATTGTTCTTCACAATAACAAATTACCTTGAACAAAATAAATATAGAAATGTACAGTATTGAAGTAGAACCCTACACTTTGCAGTAATTACCTTCAAAAGACCCACCTTTTAAATCCTCTACAAAACAAAAAAAAAATGAGCAACGTGAGAGATTTCTATAGGAATTTGCTCCAAAAGCAGACATACATGTTCAAATGAATGAGGACAAAGGATTCTCTCCAAAACGGTTTAGGCATTAGCCAAATTGGGTACGTGCATTCAGCAATAAATCCAATTTCGTCAGCAAGTAAACTAAACAGTTGCGCGAAAAAAAAAATTATAGAATCTACGAAAGCCCTAAACTATCCTCATCTCAATCAAAATCTACACAATCTTTACTGTGATCACGTTTTTCTTCAAGATATACAAAGATATCATGTTAGGTTTTGCCTCGATAGCGAAATTGAAGTGGGAGGAAACCAAAAAAAAAAAAAACCGCAACGGAATTAAATTACCGGATGCAAGCATAGATCCATCGTGAATTAGGGTTTTTAGCCCTCTCAATGAACAGAGAGACGAGGGTTTGACGGCTAACCTTGGAACGAAGAGGACTTGAATCGCTGAAGTCGCCGTTATCGATGACGGAGAAGAAAGATGAGAGATCGAAGGAAAGAGAGAGGGGGAGGGATTGGGGGATGATGATGATGATGATGATGTTGGTTGGCTCGTCGGGATTTCTCCGAGTCCACGAGCCTAAATTGGTAAATTACCTTTTTTTCTTTCTTTTTTTCTCCCCCCTTCCTCCCCTCTCTCGCAATATACGGAGACTCGCTAAAAGGGCCTTTATAGATGAGACCTTATAGTACTAAAGTCACAATTGAAGGCCCAAATCAATATTTGTCAATATGTTGTTTAATCTAGGCCCACTTCAGATACCACCAAAAGCTAGGCCCAGCTCCCACCCAACTCTTATGACATGATTTGGCTGGCCTTAAACATTGATTAGAATGAAATTGGGCTGATCATGGCCTCCTTATTTGAGAAAAAATAAATGAAGAGACGCAATTTTCCGAGCCATGAAAACCTTCCTTGTGAAAATTTCAGATAGCAAAATTCTCAAAGTCTAATAATAGCGATATTTGTAGGCGGGTTCATAAGTCTAAGCTTTAGCTTGTTTGTCAAAGTCCAACACACATAAAATGCTTTTAAACCACTTAAAATATGCTCAGATATCCGATGGGGGGCTATTTGTTTTTACAAACAAATACCACCAATATCTCTACATAAAAAATAAGATAGTTAATGGTGACACCAATTTTTTTAATGGAGTTTGAGAAAGTTTTTTAATGGAGTTGGAGAGAAAAAAAAACTGAAATGCACAATAAAGTTAAAATCCTAAAATGAATTAATGCATATTTATCAAAAAGACACTTGTGTGTAACAAGATGCTACACATCTAGAACCAGTGAACAAGAGGATCTCCACTTAACAACGGATTTAGATCCTCTCCGCTATAAGAAAAGTAGCGGAGAAACCGCTGCAATATCATAATAGTTTTATTTATTTAGCGGGTGGTTGTGATACGACTTTAAGTATAAATTACGAAAATAGTGCATGCAATCCACGAGGGTATGGTGAGTCTAATTAGACATAGAATGAATCACAACCACCGCTAAACAAATCAATGATTATGATGTTGCAGTGATCAAATTCCCTTAACAATGATTAGGGGTTGTTTGTTTCCTTCTTGAGCTCCATAACTAATTACCTTCACAATAATCTCATGAACCTTAGGAACAAGGCATAAAGAGGACATTCCCTCTGCTCCCTCCCTAAAAGAACCGTCTTTGTCGTCTTTGCTCGGCCCATGCCTCCATCTTTGTCATTGACAGGGACACCCAAAACTCTTCGCTTGCTGATGAGCTCTACCTGAGCATACTTAACCTTTTTTCTCAAGCTTTTCGTTGAACCATGCACCGGAGGACCACAGATAGCGTTGCCCCTTGATGTATATACTACAGATTACATCGCGCGTCGCATTCTCGTGACCGACATAATAATGTCTGTGAAGTTCACAACAAGTAACTCTAGCTACCTACCTACTCAATTTTCCCGAGTTTGGAACCTCTACACTTCAAAAAGAATAAATAAGAAAGATGAGAGATCAATATTTTTTAGAGTTCAAACTCTATTAAGCCCCTTATGGTTTCATCTGCGAATCTATTAAGCCCCCGTGGTTTTTTTCGACTCTATTAAGCCCCTGTGGTTTCATCTGCGAATCTATTAAGCCCCCGTGGTTTTTTTCGGCTCTATTAAGCCCCCGTGGTTTCATCTGCGAATCTATTAAGTCCCATTTGAAATTCAAAGCACGGGGCTCTGCGAATCTATTAAGTCCCATTTGAAATTCAAAGCACGGGGCTTAATAGATTCGCAGATGAAACCACAAGAGCTTAATAGAGTCAAAAAAAAATGAGGGCTTAATAGATTCGCAGATGAAACCACAGGGGCTTAATAGAGCCGAAAAAAAACCACGGGGACTTAATAGAGTCGGAAAAAACCACGGGAGCTTAATAGATTCGTAGATGAAACCATAGGGTCTTAATAGAGTTTGAGTTCTATTTTTTATCGCATCTGTTGATTATTTATTAAGTGATTGTGATCCATTGTAAATCTAACATGCACCCAACCCCATTATTTGTGCTCTGTTCTACATTACACTCAAATAAAAATCTTGTCGACCCGCTGGAGGATTAATGGTTGTGATAGTGAATTGATTTGTTCACCGCGTTTTTTGGTTATGAATTGATTTGTTCACTACGTGTAGGAGATATTGCCAATTCTAAGAATTTTGGTTTTCGTACGCCCACAAGAATTAAAGTCTTTTAAACATTGGTAAGAGTTGGCATTTAAAGCTCAACCGATTCTTTGTTATCAAACAGAACAAAAGGATGATATCAACTTCTGTAATCTATTTACCTAATAAAAAATACTAATCATGCATAAAGAGTTCAAATAGAATATTAATCATAATCAAGTTCAAATCCTATCAGAACAGAACCATTGGGGGCGGGAAAAATGTTCAAAACAACATTTTGTTTGGCATCCCAAAGGCTGAGGGTCTTTTTGTGTGCGGGAGGTTCTAATAGGATCCGAACTCAACATATGTGGCCTGAGAAGGGACATATATTTTCCATTTTTTCCCATGTGTAGTGGCGTAGCCAGGATTATTTTTTGTCCTGGGCGAAAAATAAAGGGCAAAAAATAAAGGTGGTCTACAAGTATGTTCATAGAGTTGTTCTCGGCGGCGGATTCGACCTTCTGTTGCTTGATGGAATGTACAGTCAACCTCCTAACGGGGCGACGATGGGATTTTTGGACGGCGCATAGAGTGCGAGCAGTGTTGCGTTGCCGAAGGCCACACCGATGCTAGCACTGCCAGCGCCTCCGAGAGAAAGCGAAGGAGGGGAGGTTATAGGCGGAGACCCATTTGCAGTATCGGCCTGTGCAGCTGCCCAGGACAAGCCTTCACTTGCTACGCCACTGCCCCCGTGCCGCATCAAGTACAAATACAGCATAGCATAATATACCACAGCATTATTTATTTAAGTCTGATGCTTAACGATGCTAATTATTTAGAGATGATAGCGTTGGGATTTCCAATTTCTTTTTCTCCGGTACTAATACATTCCTCTCGTTTTGCTGCCCCCCTTTCCTTCTGCAGTGCGCGCGGTAGGCCCACGGGCTGTGCGCCCGCTGTTCCGTCGCAGAACAAGACAACAGTTATCGCCCAACTACGACTCCTTTGTGGGCCCACCAGCCACGCTACAAAAAACGCAGCAGCGTCTGAAATGAAAGCCCAGTAAAAGTGTGTACATCGCCCGAACTCGTCAAACCGCGTCAGTCGATAAACAGCATAAATAGTTAAGACTTTTGCATGGATTCAAAATTTAAATCAAATCCCCGCCTTAGAAGCGCTCTTTAATTATTATTTTTTATTTTAAGTTTGTAAGATTTTGGACTGCTTGGTTGGTTAAAAAAAATAATGAAATCAATTATAAGAAACATATTTCCTATAATAGCTTTTTTTTCTTATGTTTGGTTTATTTTTTAAAAATAAGAAAAGAGGTGATAGTGATGAGTTATCATTATATTATTGATCGATGCGACTTGTTTTTAAGAAAACTCATTTCATATCATTTTTTGAGGAAATAGATCAAAATCAACTTTTTATGGTTTTATTATCTATTTCTTTTTTATTTTTTGACTTTAAAAATTCAACCAAACATGCCCTTTAGCTCCTTGAGGCAGACTCGTTTACACAACGTGATAGTTTTTGACTATCTCACTTCACCAGAGTAAATGGAATATTAATCAGATCATAAAATAATTTTAGCTAGTTTGGCAAAACCATAAATACTGCACTTAATGGTTTTTATCCAGACACATTTTTGTCCAATATAACCGGTGTAGCAAGATTCTAGGTCTTTCCGTGCAAACCTAAACTGGATTAGTTCTCAAATCATCTACTGATCCCAACGCTTCAAAATTAACAAAAAATAACTATGATCTATTTGGTTGTGATGCTTTTCGCATGAAATACACTATAGCTGTCATGCTAAAGTGCATTTCATGTTTCACTTTGTTTGGTTGTGTAGTTAAGAGGCTGACATAGCAGCAAAAAAAACCCTAAGTGCATGGTAGCACCCGACCAATTCTCACAAAAACGAAGTGTTTTGTGTTGATTTTATCGTAGCTATCAGCCTTAGCTGGATGAAGCATTTTCGTGATACAGTATATTTCACGCATTTTGGTACAAGTGAGCCAAACGATCACTTATTATCTATATCTAATAGAATATAGTTGGAATATGTAAACCTAGTGAAATACCTGAATCTATATTCGAAATATCCGAACATATGTTAGGCACAGTTGCAATTGTTTAATTCATATATTAATGGATTTTTAATGTTAATTTTGATGATTAAGAGATCTAATCTTAGTTTTTCAGATATACTAGATGTATTAATGAACTCTCTTATATAATAGGAATTATACCTTCTTAACATTATCTGCTTTTCTAATTTGCGTTTTGTGTCCGCATGTATATCCATATTCGCGTCTGGTTAAGACTTACTTATCAAGACATATTATATCTATATTCTGATCAGTGTTTGGTAAACAGTTAAAAATATAGTAAAAATCATATTTAAGCCATATAGGAACTGTTAGCACCCCCAACATACAACATTACACTAGAGGAGGCTATTTTCCTTTTAGGGTCTGTTTGGTTGATTTTCTAAAAATCAAGAAATAGAAATGAAAATGTGGAAATCTCAAAAAATTCAATTTCATTCATTTTCATGCCTAAAACTCACCCACAACATCTAATAAAAAAATATTTTCATCCAACAACTCATCCATAACATCTAATAAAATATTATTTTTATTCAACAACTCATCCATCACATCTAATAAAATATTATTTTCATCCACAACATCACTCAACTCAACTCATCTCATTATTTTAAATCACTCACATAATCTTATAAGATGTGACAACTCATCTCATCTATTTTCTTATTTTTAAGAATAAACCAAACAAAAGAAAACGACCTATTATAGGAAATATATTTATTATATTTCATTTTCTTATTTTTTTTGCCAACCAAACAACATCAAAACAAGTTTTCTTAAAAAACCACTCACATCATCCGATAATAATGTGACAACTAACATCATCTCATCTTCAATTCTTTGATTTCTTTCTTTTTTTAGTCAACCAAACATTCTCAAAATATTTTTTTTTAGAAATAGTTTTTTATTTCTTTGATTTCGCACTTTTTTTTAGGCAAACAAACAGCCGCTTAGTTGTCATTACACTAGAGGAGTCTATTTTTTTTAAAGTTGTAATAAAAAGGGTGGCACTAGAGGCACACCACCAACCACAACCTCAACCACACCCCCTCTCTCATTGCTACAGTGCATCGGGCCCCACATGAGATTTTAAAATTACAGTGTACCGGACCCCACATGGGATTTTAAAATTTTAAAATCCCATGTGGGATCCGGTGCACCGTAGCAATGAAAGAGGGGGTGTGGTTAAGGTTGTGGTTGGCGGTGTGTCCCTATCATTTTACTAATAAAAAAGATTTTTATGGGAGGATTAGAACTTAGAAGTCAAAGGCAGATACATAGTTGTCAGTCTCAAGTCCTGTCGTAGCCATAAGAAAACCAGTAGTGGGTGGATATAAGGCTTTTATTAGCATTTACTACATCTGTAATTTATTTGAAAAAATTGGTTAAGTTTAACCCAGCAGCTTTTACCTTGTTGTAGGAGCTAGGACCATTAAATACCCCGAATCATTTTTCCCTTTTTACTGGACGCCGCATCGAGATCTGCTGCAGGCGAAAAGGATACATGGGGACCTATAAGAAAATATTTAGAAGTTTTTCGGACTCGCCCGTAATTTTGAGAAGCAGTGAACACCTCGCTCTTCTTCTTCTCCTTCCTCTCACTCCGTATGAAGTTTTGAGGTGAGAGACGAAGCACATTGCTTAAAAACCTCTCTTTTATCCTCTTTCTTGATGAAAGATTCTATCTTGTGCTTTGTTTGAGCGTTTGAGCCTGTGCGGATCTTCTCAAAGGTATGATCTTTTCCCATTTTTGTGTTAAATCCCTAAGAATTTGCTCATGATAATGCGGCATTTTGATGTGGATTTCTTCTTCGTTTCCCCTCATTTCTGAACAAAAGTTTGAAAATTTTGGATCCTGATGGGTCCAGATCTCTACTCCTTTTCCTGCTTATTTAATAAAAAAATTACCCTTTTTTTGGTTTCTTTTTGTTCAACGTTTTATTTGAAATCCAAATTTCAAAAATTTTCCACTGGGGTTGCCACCTATCACCATTATTGCTCTGAATTCCAAGAAATGTGACAAATTTGAAAGTTTTACAAATAGATTCAAATTTGAGAAAGATGCACCTTTTTCTTTTTCAAAAGCTGCTCACTTTTCTTTTTTCTGTAGACTTTCCCTCTAGAATCTAACTGAAAATCTATCTGGCAGAAAAAGGGGAGACCTTTATCCAAATGCATAACCTTTTGCTCTGGTAATCAATAATTAATTAATGATGATTTGTTTTCGAAACAGGGGCAAATTTTGAGTGATTGTTAGAACATAATGAGGAGATTAGTTTGCTGTCGTCGCCGAGCTAAAGACATCAGCCTTGATTTCGATGAGCATCAGAGTACGTATTTATTTTCAAAGATCATCTTCATAGGTGCTTAATGTAATAAAAAGGTATAGTTTTTTAAAATAATTTTTTTTGACCCTATACCTCTTTTCTCCATTCCTCACTGCGATAGTGTTCACACTCATCACCCACCTTATGATAAATTGGAAATATGCTAATTTATTAAGGACTACATTAGAAATATGCCAATTAGTACTCATGATTTGGAGCATAGTAAGCATTTTTCTTAACATATTTGGAACCGATATTGCATCTATTTCAAAAAAAAAAAAAAAGAATCACACTACAAACACTGCTCTTTTTTCCCCTAATCACTGATTTTCTCCGAAAGAAAGAAATAGTTTTCTTCTCTAGTTGTCTATGTGCAACTCAAAGTTGAAAAGTGATCGATAGTCTTTCTCGAAAATAAAATAGGAAAAATGATCAATGTGGTTTCAAATCCTACCCATTTCTCTGCACCTTCTAACCAATTGCCTAATACGATAATAATAGAGATAGTACATGTGCTGCTTTATTCCTAATAAAAGAGACTACAGTGTGAATCTGAACCCAAAACTAACGGCAACTGTCACTTTGTATTACCTTAACTATAGTAGAATCACGTTCATTAAAGTAATCTTTGTACTCAGATGTTGTATAGGACAAAGAGATATTATTGGTTCCATATTTTATTGGCTAGCTCACATGGAGGATGCAGTTTCAGAGAGTGCAACGGAAGATGGGAAACATGTGCAATGCACACCCCTCACTGCGTGCAAAAACAACAGAAAAGACTTAAGATAATACTTTGAGCGCTTTCCTGTTCTTTGTCCTGACCCACTAATCGCTTGTGGCTAAAAGGTCAAGACCCATGGCTCTGGAAAAAATATTCAGTGGATCAGGTCCATTGCTTACACGGTGGACAAAAAGAGGAGAATTCTTGGATTAGTACGCTTATACCCGAGCTCTTCACGATCATGGATTAATGGTCACCAACATAGGGAACCATATCCTTTCACCTTCAGAAAAACAATAATCAACCTACTTTCTCAATTATATGCAGTCAGTATTGTCACGGGGCATCACGGAGTTGCCTAACTTTATAATATTTTTATTTACTTCCACTCGTATTTTCTTCTTAAGACACAACTATAATTGTGGTAGGACACCACTAAAGAGGATAAAATTGTAAAATCATCAATGCGATTCCGGATACAATCATAATAAGTTGTATGGAGATACTACTGGGACAAAATCCTAGATTTGCCACTGGCATAAAATCCTAGATTTGCCACTGATTACATGCGCCTATGGTTATGATTTGTCCCGAGGAAAAAGTGACAATAAATGCAAATTATGGACTATACGGTAAGTGGTTGATTTGACATGAATCACAATCCTCTAAATACCGATAGATGGTTGTGATTGGAGAAACTGTATTTTGACAGTGAAAAGAATCCAAATCCTTTTCCATCTAAATAAAGTGCTTTCAACCATGCAGGGATAGTAACAACATACAATGGCCTAGAAAGCATCCTCAACAGTTGCGCTTATCACACTGAGAGTCACAAAGAAGGCAGCAGAGCAAGTGGAGGTGACGGCTGCACCATCACGGACTCACCCGACGAAGATGCCGCATCCAGCTGCTCATCTAGCAAAGATGCCTATGGCTCCTCTTTCTCCTCTCAGTGTATGACATCAAGACAAGAGGAGGAGCAGGCTTTAATAGAGTGGGAACCTCTTAAGAGTCTTCAGAATCTCTGTGTTAAAGGGAAGGCACCAATTACTTACAGAATGAATGTTGCTGATGTTGAAAATATGAAGGAAAGATTTGCGAAGCTATTGCTTGGTGAGGATTCGTCGGGAGGAGCCAATGGGATGTGCACTGCTTTGGCTTTGTCCAATGCTATCGCAAATTTATCAGGTAAAGAAAACATTTCTTTGTTGCTTATGTCTGAAATTTATCAAATTTGACATTAGCAGCCCATTTCTTAGAATGGTTTGCTCAAAGATCTACTTATTGTGCATTGGCGAATATCGATATCTTTCAGTGTGGTTTCCATATAGTAATCTCTTTCTAACGACATGGAGTTTGCAAGGAATATGTTCAAGCTTTGAAGACGAAGACGTGATTTGACTTCTTGTTTAGTGTAGACTTGTGTTACCGACTGTAGAGTGTTATTTCAGCACAAATCATCAGTACACAAATCTACAAAAGTTTGGCCTGTACATGAGGGCACCTATATTACCTTTCTTGCTTCGAATTTGAGCTATTACTAATTACCTATGAACTGGAATCATGTCATCAGCTTCAATATTTGGCGAACTGTGGAAATTGGAACCTTTATCTGAAGAGCGAAAATGCAAGTGGCGTATGGAAATGGACTGGTTGCTCTCTCCTACAAGCTACATGGTAGAATTAGTTCCTGCCAAGCAAAATGGAGCAAATGGCCGAATGTTGGAGGTACGTCTCAAATTAGTTCTGCTAGGAATTCGACAATTCGTTATCTAACTTCTCTACTGTCAGTGCAGATAATGACTCCAAAGGCTCGTTCTGATGTCCACATGTCTCTCCCTGCTCTTCAAAAACTCGATTCTATGCTAATTGTACGTTTCTGTTATACTCATAACTGATTAAATTTGAAATGTATAAATATCAAGGATCTTTAATTAGGATTCTTTTTTTCTTTTCAGGAAGTTTTGGATTCTATGGTGAGCACAGAGTTCTGGTATGCTGAGGGGGGTAGCAGAAACAATGGCAATAGGCAAAGCAAGAAATGGTGGCTGCCCTCTCCCCGAGTTCCGGACTCTGGGCTCTCTCTTTCTCAGCGCAAAAGGCTTGGTTTCCAAGGAAAATTTGTGTATCAAGTCCTTAAGGCCGCCAAATCCATCAACGAACAAATCGTCCTACATATTCCCATTCCTGATGTAGTAAAAGATGCCCTTCCAAAGGCAAGCCACTTCATAACCATCTTAACTGCATGGTACTGACTTTGCTTGCTCTAATTTTCAAATTTGACCTGTTTGCAGTCAGCAAAGGCTAGTTTGGGTAACGATATATACGAAGCCATAACTGCGGAGTCTATCTCGGTTCAGGAAATACTGATTTCTCTCAATTTGAGAAACGAGCATTCTGTTCTGGACATAATGAACAGGTTACAGGGTGCAATATTTGCCTGGAAACATTCTGTTTCTGATGAATCAAGCAAGAGATTGCCGATTCGATATCCTTGGTACTTTATGAAGAACAATGTATCAGAAATTGGAAAGGTCGGAGTGTGGATAGAAAGAGCAGAGGCACTTGTTCATCTACTCAATATCAGATTTCCGAACCTTCCGCAAACCTTCATTGATGTCACAAAGGTCCAATACAACAAGGTATGGATAGTCTTAAACTATAGCACATGTATTGATCCTTGATTATACCATACATGCTACCAATCAAGTCTAATTGATTTGTACTGTACCACGATTATTATTACACACATTGATCCATCATACTACATGTATTGATCCTTAGTTTTACCACACATGATAATCCTTGGTTATATGACATGTGTTTGATTATAGCACCTATAGATTCAAGTGTATTATATTGGATGAACATCAATTATTAATATAATATTGAGTAAATAGGGCTCGATGTATCCCTCCGTTGTCTTGGTTGGTTGGTGTGTTATTTTGTGTCACACATCTAAGGATTTATATTCCATATCATCAACATACCTAGATTGTTGGTGGCCATTTGGATGTGTACCATGCCAGGAACACACCAGACCAAGACCATCGAAGGATACACCAACCCCGTTTACTCTACAGATAACGTGCATCTGGAATTTTACGGTAAGATTTCAAGTTCTTGGTATTTATATCCTTCATATGTTTTTCAGGATGTTGGATATTCCATTATTGAAGCCTATTCAAGAGTCCTTGTGAATCTATCATTCAGCATACTCTCAAGAATTGGAGACATCTTGCAAGAAGATGATCTAAAGAAGCCCACAACTCCAATTGCCACCCTCAAGTTTGACTTCTTTTCCGACGTTTACCTTGCTGGAATCACTGAAACACCCCCAGGGCACATCAGGCGCTCGCTCATCGATCAGATGAACAAGGTCGACGGGCGTTTTTGTAATTCCAAGGAGGGCAATGTGACTGATGATGAGGACTGCTTCTTTGATAGCAGAGCAAGGATTGTTACAGTAACTAAGAATAGTCCTGGTAGGATTATTAGAGGATTGTGTTATGGAAAGGGAAGCTAAAAGCTTGCTGTGACATATAAGACATCTGAGATTTTGAAAATGATCAGTATATAAGAATACAGCTGTTCTATGTGAATCAACTTTTTAAGTGCTATATATAGTATCGGATCCATTCTCTAGACCTGTAAACTTGTAGCTAAGCTGTGTTGGATGCTGATGTCAGAAGAATATACAAGTTAGGAAAATGACTCAAGGATCCAAAATCTGAGACCAAGGGAGGGACATGTGAGGTGTCACCTCTCTATTGCATAATAAGTTAGCATAGCCAACTCATTATGCAATAGAGAGGTGACACATCACTTGTCCCTTCCCTTGGTCCCATATTTTGGGTCCCCGTAGCAACACCCAGATGGCATAAATTGTTATGCATCTGAATCAGTCTGGATTCTCTCCACTGAGCTGTTGAGCTGAAAATCTTACCGTGAGCTATTCTAATCAGATATAACAAAACAAATCATGAATGATGCTATTCATTTCGCTCAAAAATATCATCAAAACTTGTAAGCATAAAAAATTTCAAATATTCTGAAAGTAGGAATAAAACTAATTTAGTGTGATATTTTTATACACAGTGAGTCATCTTTTATGAATAATCTGAACAACGTAAATTTGTGACACTGACACATAAATTAGGGGATTCTGATCATCTCAGTGCCTGATCCATGGGACTAACTCACAATTAAAATCTCATCTCAATAGAGTATTTTAGTTATTTATTATTATTTAATGAAAAATTTTGACCCAAAATATAGGACCAACAGGGGGACATGTGAGTTGTCCCCCTCCTATTGCATAATGAGCTGATCATCATTGATGACTCCTATTACATAATGAGTTGGCCATCAATGATGACCAGCTCAGCTCATTATGCAATAGGAATGAGACATCTCACCTGTCCCGCTGTTGATCTCATATTTTGGGTTCCTAATCCTCCCTTTCGCAACCGAGCCCTCGTAAATAACACAAATGTTGCAATATCTAACCGTGAGAACCTCTCACTTTTTATCTTTAAACCTCCACATGGACTTCCTCAACGACCAGTAAATTGGAACAAACCTCCACATGGACTACCTCAGCTCCTGACAACGAGAGAGTTTTGCACCCACTGGGACCCACTCAAGTAATTTATTTGCTGGGTCGATTTATGTGGTCGCTATTGAGGTCCCCTAGCTACTTTTTCTAGTTAACAAAGAGCTACATATAAAAGGGGTCCCTTTTTAGAGAAGGGAGGGAAACGAGCGAGCCTTCCTTCTTCTTCATTGGCCGCCCAAAAGATTGCGTCCGAGATCATCGTTCCCCCTCTAAAACCCTAACCCTAATTCCAACCCCAACCCCTCGCCAAAACGTCGCGCCTTTTCTCCCTTCCCCCAATCGGCGATCTCGAGGCCTTGGCTGCTGCGCCTCCGCCGTCGATTTCGCCTCTCCGGGAGCCGGCGATGCGGTTGCTTGATGAATTGAGCTGTGATTGGTGATCCGATGTCGGAGGAAAGGTGAGATCTTGGGGTGGAATTTCGATGGAGGAAGGCGGGAATCTCAAGGGGGATGGCGGGCCTCGCTCCAATGAGAAAGAAGCCACATGGGCTTCTTTTGGTGGGGCCTTCCGTCCTTACACTCCGACGCTTGATTCTCCGACGGTTTCTGGGTTTTTGAAATCGAGCAAATTTAGAGTTAGAAGATCAGTAAGCTCTCTGTTTCCTTTTTGACTTCTCAGAATTTTGAACTGAGCTTATTATATGCTTCATCGGGAAATTTCTTTTTGAGCCGAGCTTATTACATGTTTCGTTTTTTACTGCTTAGAATCTTGAAGTAAATGCCAGGGAATACTGTGGCTTTACCCTAGAACTTTTCGCTGTGCAAGAATGCCAAAAGGTTTGGGCTTGGAGAATTAAGTTATGGTAGAATACATTATATTATTACTTGGACTGAATGTGAGGAAACGAGATGTCAAGAACTTGTAGTTTCTATATAGCCTTAAAAAAATCAATTTGTTTGTTCGTCTTCTTTTCTTAACGAGGATTGTTTTATTCTTCAACGACAAGCAAATAAGACATTCTCACAATTGCAATTCTATCTTTAGTATATAATGAGAAAGAAGTTGAATTTGAGTTTATTTCCAGTAAATTACCTGGAAATGAATGGGTTCTGCAACCGAGTGAGATGAAGAGAGGTAGGTGAGAAAAGATAAGCAGGTTAAGGATAGAAAAGATCTCAGGTTGATCTGGAGAACGATAAAGTATATTTGACTTAGTCTTGCATGATAAAACCTTATTTTGATACTCTCTGTCATATTTACATAATCACAATGGCCACTGTTATCCTCAGTCCATCTATGTTTTATCTCAATATCCACAGGGCTTAACCAAGTTTGTTATTGATTATGGCGTTAAGGTGTTCCCATACACATGCACACCCACACTGATACACACGCAGAGACACACCACACCAAACATTGGGATAAAGGCTTAGTTGTTGTTTTGGAAGCTGCTGTTGTTGTATGTTGATTGTTGACACATACCCACATATATGCTTGTGTGTTTTTGTCCAAAAATATCAACTCAGTATTGCCGCTAAAATCAGACAATGGTACATTTGAAAATATAAATGCAATCAATTCACGATGGCCAAGGAATTTATTGTTAAGAGGTACTGGTTTCATTAGGTAATAACAACGCTACTGATATACTATATTTTTTTAGTTTGCTATTTCTGTGCAGTGTTGCTTCACCACATTTTTATGAACTGATAGACTATCTATGCATGCAGCTGGTGTCAAGACTGACTAAAGACATCATTGAAACATTCCAATTATGTAACTCGAGTTTTAAGTATTCAGACAGGCTAAATCCAAAAAGGTTTATAACTAGCCCGTCAGTTGGATTGCTCAATGATGGATATGACAATGCCAATTCAGATCTCATCTTGCATGTGAATTCTGTGCTGGTCAATGCAGCTACAAGTCAAAGGTGCGTATTTTTACTGGGAAAATAATTGATGTATTATGAGAAGGGTAAACACATGATGGCAAATGTGTTTGTTTCTTAAAGAAGAGGTGCATTATGGCAGGAGAGTGTTGTCCTCTATGTTGAATCGTTGATGTTACCCAGTTACCATTTTATCAGGAACCTACTCTTCACACTTAGGCTTACACATGCTCTTTGATTTTTTTGAATTCTGGAAATTTACCGCGTACAAACTTCTGTAGAAATATAGAAAAGTTTTCTTCTGTTGACTTTATTTTCATTCTAGGTATTTTGTTAAAGATGTCCTCGGCCATGGGACATTTGGACAAGTTGCCAAGTGCTGGATGCCAGAGAATGATAGTTACGTTGCAGTTAAGGTTATAAAGAACCACACTGCTTATTACCGACAGGCGTTGGTTGAAGTTTCTATTTTAACCATGGTAAATCAAATGTGGAAATCAGTTAACCTTAGAGTGGATTTCTTCATGATGAAGGTTTGGATTTTTCTTATGGCGTTAATTAATTCTAATTACTGTTTTGCAGCTGAATCAAAAGCTTAGTCATGATGAAAAACATCACATTGTTCGCATTCTAGATTATTTCATGTATCAACGCCATTTGTGTATATCATTTGAGATGCTTGGCTCAAATCTGTAAGCCAGCTCTTAGTGCATGTGCTTATTAAAAATTTGAAAATTTTAATTAAGTTTTTTTAGTCCTTATTTATTGGTGTTTTTTTTGTTATTTAGGTTTGAGCTAATTAAAATGAATCAATATAGAGGATTGCCCCTGAGTCTTGTGCAGGTTTTCTCAAAACAGGTGAGATATTTACTTGGTTTTATATGAATTTTCAGACGAAATGTTTGCTGATCTTACCCAGTTCATTTTTTTGTAACCTAATGTGCTGATAGATCTTGCATGCATTGGTTGTCATAAAAGAAACTGGCATCATACATTGCGATTTGAAGCCGGAAAATATTCTTCTATCTAAAAGGTGAGCTTCCCTGTGCTAACATTCATACCTATTGGTGAGATATGTTTTTTTTCTGATGAAAGCTTAATTTTAGTATCTTGAACTCCACAGTGCAAAGCCGGAAGTAAAGGTCATTGATTTTGGATCAGCCTGCAGGGAGGGTCACACAGTATACTCATACATTCAGGTTTTCATGATAGTCTGTATTTAAATTATACTAGTTACCTGTCTTGCCATCTCAGATACATAATCACTTTCTGTTACAGAGTCGCTACTATAGATCTCCAGAAGTATTGCTTGGTTATCCGTATCCTTGCTGAACTTTTACTTGATCTCAAATATTTTTACAAGAAAACATTGCTGGAAAATTTTGTCTGAATTAATGTTGTCTAGATAAAGTGAGTTTCTTAGTTTGGATGCTGATGTAAGATCACAGGCATGCATCTCAAGATTGGTTTGCATGCATGTATTAGTTGTATTTTATATGCTTTAGGTCATCCTGATTATCCTCCAATATCAGAATATTTTCTTCAACTTGGTTGAAGAATTTCGGCGGTTTCATTTTAATAAGTTCATATCTTTGGCGAATCTTAACAAACAAACAGATATACAACAGCTATTGATATGTGGTCATTTGGGTGTATTGTTGCGGAGTTGTTCCTAGGCTTACCTCTATTTGCTGGAGCTTCTGAATATGATCTTCTTAAGCGGATGATTGAGACTCTTGGGTACGTCAATTCTCCAAGCTATATTGTGTGAAAAAGAGAAGCATAATCCTTTTGCTAAGTTATTCATTTGTAAAACGGGCCTGTTTTCTCTTTTGTTATCTACAATAGTCTTGATATGTTGCTGAATTTGTCTTTTCCGTACTTTCAATACATTATAGTGGTCAACCCCCTGATGAGCTTCTTAGAGACGCGAAGAACACAGATAAGTTCTTTAAACACGTGGCAAGCATTTATCATTTGGAGGGTAATGAAGCTTGGAAGGGAATTGCCAGTGCATACCGATTTTTAACCGAAGAGGAATATGAAGTTGTAAGTCTTCACATTGTTCTGACAAATAGTTGACACACATCTCTTTAGTCCTTATCTCTCTTGTTAATTGTTGAATTTTACTCAGAGGGTGTCTCAAAAACCAATAATAGGGAAACACTACTTCAGTAAGGCTAAGCTTGAGGATATAATTGCAAATTATTCTTACAAAAGAAATCTGTCTGAAGAAGAAATCTCCAAAGGTTAGTCTCATGCTTTTGCCAAAAAAAGTGTGTGTTTCATATTTATTTAAATCTACGTACATTAAGTTTTTCTTGTTTGCCTAAATAGTTCAATCATGATGCTCATACAGAAAAAGTTTCTCGCTTAGCCCTTGTTGATTTCCTGAGGGGTCTTTTTGAGTTTGATCCAGGAAAACGGTGGTCACCTTTGCAGGTTGTTACGTACCTGGTTCATTGTTGTGTTGTATGGAATTAGACCAACTCCTCAGCCCTATTTGACAAAGCATTTTCATGTTGCGATAATATTTTCCAGGCATCAAGTCATCCATTCGTCACGGGAGAACCCTTTTTGTGCCCTTATAAGCCTCTGCCAGAAACTCCTCGAATTGTAAGGATGCCCTTTTCTTTGAATAATGTATTTTAGAACATCTTTATTTATGTATTCCAGGATCTGATGAATCAAGGCCTAAATCCATAAATGTAGACCAGCACATATTACTCAACTGTCATGCCCATTTTGTTCTTTTTAAGGTTTAGTTACAAGAGTTAGGTGCATCCTCTGAATAGTAGGCTGGTTTCTTAACGGATATAGTTAGATTTTATTCTTTTGCACCTAGAGCATGAACTAAAAAATACAGTAATTATGTAAAGGTGCGGCTTCTCTCATGCATTTTTCTTATAATATGAGCTCTGCTTTAATCTGATACTAAAACTGACGTCTCTCTGTTTGTAGCCTCTAATGCGTTCTGTTACTGTCGATCATAATCCAGGCGGAGGGCATTGGCTAGATGCCGGTCTGTCCCCTCAGGTTGTCACCTGTTATGCATAATCTTTAAACATCTTTCAGCGAGTGCATAGAAGCATGTGTTTTCATTAAACTTATTTTATTACTGAGTTGTGGAATTGTTCAAACAAATGTAGGTCTCTAGTTTGAGCAGATGTTTTCCACATAATAGCCCTCAGTTTCATGCGGTGCGACTGTCTCATGGTAGTAGTTTTGGCAGCATGGGAAGCCATAGTAGCTACAACGATCATACTGGTCTGGGAAGTAGCTATGGAAGTTATAGCGATGTTAATAGTATGTATTCATATTTTTCACCAGTGGGTCCTCGTGGACTGAGCATGCAAACACCGGTTGGAGGACCATTCCTCGGTGCCAGTCTTGATGCTAGGCGTAGGTCTCACATTTCATATGGAAATGGATTTGGTGCGAGTCCTACTGGAAATTTGGGACCTATGTCCCTGGGAGCCAGTCCCTCACAATTTACTCCTCCAATCTCTCAAGTGCATGTACCGACTGTTTCTCCTGGAAATTATGGTCCCAATTCTCCTGCAAGAGGCAGTCTTCATGGTTCTCCATTAGGTACAGCATCTGCTGTTGGTCAATATAACCAATATAACAGAAGGAGTTGGGGTTATCCAGGAATGTCTATGCACCATCATGAGAATGCATCTCAGCACCAGCAGGGACATTGTGATGATGGTATCAGTTGTCAATCCGATGCACTTGCTCGAGGATATGTTGGTTCTCCACACGCTAACCTTTCTGCTCCGAATCATTCTAATTTGGGACCTCAAATTGGATCATTTTTAAGTTATCAGGGTTCTTCTACATCCAGCACATTTAACACCAATGCATTGTCACCGCGTTCTACAGAAGCTTCTCGTGATTCACTTGAAAGTAATTCTTCAGTACCTGATCCTGCTGATTGGGATCCTGATTACAGGTACTGTTTAAGTTCAATCTGATAATTGCCATTAATTTAATCTTAGACTTGCAATTCTGCTCAACAGTAGTTACTATCACATCTATATGGAAGTAATGGGTAAATCCTTTTTCTTTTTCCTTTTTCAAGTATGAAATGTATGCACTATTAACATATGTAAGGGTTCTGTCCACATGTTGACCTGCCATTCAGGAAAGAGAAGCCAATGATATCATAAGCAATGTTAATTGGTAAATCAACTGCTAGTCTGAAATTACAACATTGTTTATTTGGTCAGTCTCAGTAGGAATAGACAAATAAATGATGGGGATATTTTTTTTTTAATTTACTTAAGACAAATAAATATGGTGTATAGTTGTTTAATCTCCATGAATAAATGATTGTATTTGTTTAACATTGTTAAGAATTTGTGCTAGCTTCATATACATTATAGTCTATAAACCAACAACTCAAGTTCTTGGGTAAAGTGACTTTTGACATGATAATAGTACACTGAGTTTCAAGAGGTTCCGAATTCAAACCTCACTATGTCAAACCTCATTATGTCAAATTTACGATATATTTACTTAATCCCAAGCGAAACTCAAAGATTGAAGGTCTTTAAATAAGATCTTTAACCGTGGCCCAGAGGCCCATGTGAAAATAGGTGTTAAGAATTATGTGTTATTTGGTTTGACTGCACTTAGTAGAATAGTACTAATAAATACTTTTTCAGTGACGAACTGCTTTTGCAAGAGGATAATTATGACATCATCTCCTTGGCATCTGGAATTAATAACAATCTTTACGTCAGTAAAGCAACTGATGCCTCAATACCAAGTGAAGTGGGAAAGTCTGTCTACGGTCATAATCAGGCCCGCACAAGCTCAAATTTGGCATCATCAAATCAAAGGTACCATCTTTGTTTATTAGTTACTACCATGCGGGGAAAGAATCTCGCTTGCCTAGGTAATAGAGAACTTGTTTACTTAATACTTTAGATGAATGATTTCTGTTGAATTTCAAATTACTTGGCTCCTTTACGGTAAAGTCTCCTGCAACTTGTAGTTAATTTGATTGAAGTAACTGTTATTTTGTTTACCTATCCTGATTGATGATTTCAGTTACAGTTGCATATGCATATTACAAATTTATGTTATAATGCCTGGGCTTTCTACAGCCAATGAAAATATTGGTGGCTGCAATTGCATTGTACAATGTCAATTTACTCCTCTGTAGCTCTCATGCATATGCTCAGCTGCCTTGGCAGGAAGTTTTGCTTGTTTTCTTGGCTATTTCAATGTGCAATTCCAAAACTTGTTGTATTCTAGTTTAAACACTAATTTTTCAATTTTGCTCATCAATTTCTTTTTGTAATTATGTACTTTTGTAGCTTGCTTTCATTGGTCATCCTTTTTCACCCTTTTGAAATCTCATTTTCTTGTATTCTATGTGTTCCATTGCAGAGTAAATGGGTCATTTCCGGGGTATACACTTGCTGAGGGTAGCCCCACTTTTGCAAATAATATGCATGCCGGTGATAGCCGATTGCCTCCTTTTTCACCAAACACTACCAGTCGATTTGGTCAACAATCTTCTTATTATCACAATCAACACTCAACTCATGCACATGCTGAGCGAATGCATCACAAAAATGAGCCAGCTCGCAGTGACTTTGCTGAGCCAGATTCGCACTCTGATGAGGATAGAATGTTCGGCAATAGCAAGTCACGAGGTAAAATCTTCAAAGCCAGGCCAAATCAACCATCTTTGTGTGAAACATGTTTTTCTTATTAATGGCTGATATTTATGCATTTTCTTTATTTTCTAATTCATATTCTTCTGGCTAACGGGCAAGTTAATTTGTTTATCATTAGCTACTGGTCTACCTGGACACTTGTAGAAAATAATTGCTGCATTATTCATGTAACATAAAAAACATAATAACATATGCCATTAGTTTATCCTAAGATACCTGACCTATTGCAGTCCAGGATCTAATATGTACACAGCAATCTGACTTTTGTTTATTTTTAGCTAATAATAATTTTAGCTGAAGTTGCTTCTTATGAAGATTATCACTTATCTCTTGCGAAATGTCAGTGTGTGGCTGACTACATATATACAAGCCAAATTAATACATACATACATACATATATATGTGTGTGTGTGTACATACATACATACATATATAGTGTGTGTCATATATATGTGTGTGTGTACATACATACATACATATATATATATATAGTGTGTGTGTGTGTGTGCGCGCGCGCGTGCGTGTGCGCGTGCGTGCGTGCGTGCTAGCTAATTTTGATTATATATATATATATACATTAAATTATATATATATATATATATATATATATATATATATATATATTATATATATATTATATATATATATATATATATATATATATATATATATATATATATATATTAACCAATATATATGTATATTGGTTGTTCCTTTTGAAAGCAGCTGGGGATGCCATGAGCTGGGCATGTCAGCTCTAACTTTGTAGTGATACTGTTTTATGAAGGTTGGCAAGCTTGATCCTTAGGCTTCAAATTTTAACATAAATACATCTCCCCCAAGATAGTAATCTATGCATGTGATGACTGATGGCTATGGTAATGGATTGCTTTCTTGGGCGTTGTACTTATTTCTGAGAAAATTTTGGATCCAATGGATCAAGTTATACCATCATTTCGTTTATATGCATAAATCATTTCAATGTGCAACTTTGATATCTGTTTACCTAGCTGGAAATAGCCTGTAAAATCATGACGATTTTTTAAAAATATATATATTTCAGCCGCTGCCATAAAACTGTTTAATTTTGTTCATATGCAACAGGTGATAAGAAAGTGGGGCGTGTTATTTGATTTTCTACATGCCTCATAACTAAGGAGCTATTCAGTTCGGTCACAGTGCATCTTTGGCGTAAATTATGTCCAAATTAATTTGCAAATACCGAGAGTCGCTTCAAATCTCTTACATTGCTCTCTTTATCTGAGAGGTGTAGTCTGTTTTGATGATAATGCAACATGACTAGGTTTCTAAAATGAAGCATGATAAAGCATTGTTTGGAGTGTGATAGACATACAAAACAATCAGGCATCCATAATCTTTTAACTCTATCATGATAGTGCAAAATTTAGATGTGAATAATGCTTTGCACTCAAAAATTCCGTAGATATTTTTTCATGACCCTGGTGCAAGTTACTTAAGTATGCCACATTTTATGTACAAATGTTAGTTCTCATTTTTATTTTCAACGTTAAATCTGGTGACCGCGGCAGTTTCACATTTTATATTGCATTCAGTTTCTCGGTTTTCTTTTTCAAGTTAAATATGGCGTCACGGTGCAATTTCATATCTACATAGTTTCATGCGTTGCCTCTCTGTATATGTACTGTTCTTTTACTTTTGGAGTTTCTCTTTGCTCGAGAAATTTAGTCCCTGTTTCCTGTTGTAGGTAGAAAAGCTGGACATCCAACTTCGAAGACCCGGCCATCTTCCCACGCAAGAAAAGACTATGAAAGAATGCCCTGATGAAGATAGCCTACTGAAGCGAACACTTAATCTGTAGTAGGATCAAAATTTGATTGCTGGCTATGATTTGTATTTTGAGAATATTATTCGGGTTTACGACTTATGACGTCATATTTCTCCATTTGTTATGCCGTGAAAGAGGCTTTTATATGTTGATGAACTATCTGCGCCGCATTTTTGCAGTAAAATTATCATTAGAACTTTTTGCCTTTGGTGCTTCTTTGGCAGTTATGTTGAATTAGTTAGTTTTTCCCTCCGAATACAATACAAGGAAAATCGAGGTCGATCCCCTTGTCATTCGCGAAACTTTCATCCCAAAGTCCAGTATTAATTCCTCTAATCAGGCATTTAAAATTTGAAAGTTAAGTCTGGATCTGAGCTTATTAGTCCTACTTAGAAAATTGTTTATATTAGCAAACTTGGAACAACGTGGGTGAAAAAATAAAAAAGAAAAAAACTCGGTTTGATATCAGGTACAGAAATATTTTTCGTTACATTTTCTGCCTCCGGTTGGCAAGTGGCCCAAGCTGGTATGGCCCGTATCCATGCAAGGGCCCACTTTCCCGACCCGAAACCCGATTGCACCCGTTTTTACATTATATTTCAGCGGGAAGAAACCCTAACAACCACCGGAGGAGAAATTACTCCCTCGATCGCTTGATTTGGGGAGAAAACCCGCCATCTTCAGAGGTAATCAGTTCAACTCCCAAAGTTTTGATCTTTGCATCAATACTGCCCCAATCTGAGTCCTTTCACAACCTTATCGTGTCTAGGATGCGCCCAAGATTCACTCGGCCAAAGGAGTCGAACCCTGAGAAAAGCCCTAATCTTTACGTGGCCAATTGCGGCCCCAAGGTGGGGATATCTTACGATGACATGGAATCAGTCTTTGCTAAATTTGGCGAGGTTATCGGAGTCCACGCCGCGGATGAGACGGGAGCTCGTGTAATCGTTTGCTTTTCCGAGGTGGATTCCGCCGGAACAGCTTTCGAAGCATTGAATGGAAATCCTTGCCGCGAACTTGGCGGAAGAACTCTGCATATGCGATACTCGGTGCCCCGACCGAAAGCAAAGGTTTTTGTTCTGAAAGAAGTATAAGGCAGCAAAATTTGTTTGATGATGTATTGTTCATATGGTAGAAATTTCACCGTCCTAGATTTTTCCAATATGATCAATGGATCAACTTGAAGTCCAAACCCATAAGAAATCTAGGGTCGAAACCCCGTAGTTTATTGGATCTATGTAAGCCCACTGCTTGTGTTTGGCTGTTATACAACTTTCAATAGTTGAGGGTTAGTTGGCAAGCGGCGGGTGAGGGTTGATCTTGTGCACCCATTTAGGCCTGGTACTGGCCATCATACTTCGCTAGATTCTAACCTTTACTTTTAGTTCTTCCCCCCCCCCCCCCCCACCCACCCACACACACACACACACGGGATATTCTATACCTCAAATGCTTTATTCGTTCTTCCATTATGCATGAATTAAGTCGGCACTTTCTAATAGGTTAGGGGCAATGATTCACTTTCGGTGTCTTTCTTGTCATCAGAGCTGGAGATTCCAGGAATTTACCTGGTGCGTGATTTTGTCACTGCTGAGCAGGAGCAGGTTAGCTAGCCTCGTTTGTGCTATATGTACGGTTCTCTTTTGCATTTGCTTGTTTGAAAATGGAACATATGATGGTGATATGATTAATCTGTAAGCAGTCGAAATTTTTAACAATCACTAGCTCGTTCGTATCTTTGTTGTTTACAGGAGCTCCTTCAAGCAGTTGATGCTAGGCCTTGGAAAAGTCTTGCAAAGAGAAGAGTGCAACATTACGGTTATGAGTTCTTATATGAGGTGAGTTGCTACTAGATGTCACAGTGCTGAAGAAATCTTTCTGTGTGCAATCTTTTCCTTGTAAGCTTCATGTTTATTTTACCTTCAGTGGACATAAATATACGCTTCTGTTAATAAAATGGCTGTAACTTAGGTGTCACTAGTCATAAAGTGTTAGGACCCTTGCAAGCACAAACCAAGTTAAAGGGCCGTTTACTTGTTGGTGTATACATTTTCTCCAAATGCGAGTACATTTAGCTACAATATTGTAAATAATGGTTGTGCCTGGCAGGTAACTACAACGGCTAGAATATAGGCTTTAGACTTGTTTTCTTACTCCTATGTTGTATATAATGTCTATGCTTGACAGGTAATATTTGGGTACTAGGCTTCCTTAATTCGAGTAACTAGGCACTTTAAGTATTCTTACACTTTCTTAATGTCCTAATTTACTGAGCTGTCCTGGTTGCTGTAGTCTTATGAGCTCTTATAATGGAACGATTGAAATAAGACACGGGGTTATATTTCTAATTGCTTACTGGTTTACCCACTTCTTTCTGCATGCAGACAAGGAATGTTGATTCTCGGCAATTCTTGGGTGAACTTCCATCTTTTGTTTCCCCTATACTCGAGAAAATTTCATCCTTCCCTCACCTCGATGACAACAAAAGTAGACTGAAGATAGATCAATTGACGGTATAACTATCAAATTTTCAACTCAACAGGAATATTTCCTTTTTCAATCAGAATATTTCTCATACATTCTGATAATTTGTTGAAGGTTAATGAATATCCTCCTGGAGTTGGGTTATCGCCCCATATAGATACTCACTCAGCATTTGACGAGTTTATCTTCAGTCTTTCGCTAGCTGGTCCATGTATTATGGAATTCAGGAGGTATCAACATGGCACTTGGCGACCTCAACCCTCTGAAGATAATGGTACAGAAGCTGACAAATGCTCAAACATTATAAGAAAAGCTATTTTCCTTCCTCCACGGTCTATGCTTTTGCTCTCTGGTGAAGGGAGATATGCTTGGCATCACTATATTCCACATCATAAGGTTTGATATTCCTCATCCATCAGCATATTTTACATAATATGTTGAATTTCTCATGATTATGAATGTTTGTTTTTTATTTGATTGATTGAAACAATGAATGTTAATACTTGAAATCTTAGAATGCTAAATCCAATAGTTAACTGACACTCGCTCTATTGCTTCATGTTGCAGATTGATTTGGTTGGGGAACAGGTCGTCAAAAGATGCAAAAGAAGAGTTTCTTTCACTTTCCGCAAGGTATTATTAATAGTACACCATTTGTTCTAAAGGTATTGTAAAATCCTAATAGCTAACTCTTTCGAGCATTTTTAGTTCCGTATACAGTGTAAGTCAAGTGATTTATACATAGGTTTGGGTTTCATTCTTTCGAAACTATCTGATTTATTCGGGGCATTACAGGTAAGGAGAGGACCCTGCTGTTGTAACTATCGACAGTATTGTGATTCTCAAACAGAGACTTGAGTCACGTTAAAGCTCTCCTTTTAGTAGTAATCCGAAAGCAAAATTGACTTTGTCAGCAGTAGAGGAGATTGTTCAACCCAGCAACGGAACATAACGATGTGATTTTCAAGATCAGTGATAAACAAATTTTGATGCAGATAAAATTTCTGGATTCTAAGTAAACTCTGCACTGGGTGTAAATTGTAAAACCTCAGAGCTTTGCTTCAGATGTTTCCTCCGCTTATCTGATTTTTGAGGGGCGATGCCTTGCCTTATAGTATTAGAGGTTGTGAGTTGTGACATACAGCAATACTGCTTATTTTCCTTTCCAATTTTCTCTTTTCCAAATTCGAAATATGCCAGTCCTTGTAAGTTTTGGATTCTAAGTCTTTGAGAATTTTTTTTTTTTTTTTTGGGTTTTAGTATTTGATATCAGGGCCAACGGGATGGCCATCAAATTATTACAATATGTCACACGCACACACTATATATAATTTAGAGATCAGTCTCCAATAATACATGACAGAGAGTTCACTGCAGGATAAACAAAAGAAAGCAATCCAAATGTGCATCTGCCAGCAAACAAAGTTAGACCATTAACTCAAGTACACAAACGTTGTCGTCCCTTGAGCAAGTTCGACCTACAATAAGGACATGTTACCTTCCTCTTTAACCATGAAACCAGACATTCCTCATGAAACACATGAGAACACTCTGTAATTGTAGCTTCTTTTCCAACTTCAAACTCTTCGAGGCAAATCGAGCACTTATCTCCGTCTTCGTTCCTCTCAACCACGGTCGTCTTCAATATATCAGAAGCACCGACAACGTATCGTACTTTTTGATGTATTGTCTGAATAGATGACACAATAGCACGGAACGCATCATCATCAACATCATCGTCGTCCACCAAGCGTAGGAGACGAGTCAAGAAATCATCAGCTTGATCAGTTTCTTCTGATAATGGTGCAGGGAGCGCATCATCATCAACATCATCGCCATCCACCAAGCGTAGGAGACGAGTCAAGAAATCATCAGCTTGATCGGTTTCTTCTGATAACGCTGCAGCACTGCTTATTCCATGCAGGCTCGACGATAAATCGTGGATTCCACCTTCCCCCCCCCCCCCTCTCTTTTTCCTTGAGGCCTGGCAATGTGTGTACAGTCCTTGATGTAAACAATGAAATCTTATTTCCAGATGATCGAACAAAAGCAAACTAACACAGGAGAGCTTCAGTATCACGAGCTTCTTCTACCTCTTCAGCTATCGGTGCTGTGTTTTTCGCAACTCGCGAGCTGCTCGACAACAAAATGTGTAGCGTATCGGTGGTCTCTTCTCCTTACTTTCTCTCTTTTCTTCTCCTCTTTTTTTTCTTGAGGCTTGGTTGGGGTTCGTATGTGTGTATATAGCCCTGCCCCTGGCTAACAATACGGAAATCCTAATTTTAGTAGGATTCCTTTTTCCTGGGTGAACTCGGTAACGTATTTCGTTATTGAGAATAAACACACGTACAAAGATTCATTTAATTTCCAAGTTTTTATGGACTCTTCCAGGAAAGAGCAAATCCTATATTCAACAAAGGATATCTATTCCTATTCCTATTCCTATTTTTAGATGAAAAAGATTCGTGACCTGGATTCCTTTGGATTTCTTAGCGTACATGGAAAGAAACAAAGAAAACTAAAAGGGTGAATTTCACGAAACCGACCAAGTTCTTGCTCATTCCACACCCCAAAAAACTTTTCTAACAAACCCCAACTTGCAACACCTTTAGTTTTAATATCCTGTAGGTATGAAGCATGTGACTACAAATGGACCAAAACACTCTAGGTTTTTTCTTTTGAGGATATTTGAGTAATTTGACAATGAACAGTGACATCATTCCGCAGTTAAGCTGTAACAAGTTAGTGGGGGGTTATTTGACGTACTTTGGAGTTTTGGGGTTATCCTGGAAATTACAATATTTGGGGGTTCAGTGGAGATAAACAAAGTCCAGGACTGCAGGGGGTTTTGCGCGATATGCCCCAGAGCTTTTGAGGGTTTTGTGAAATTTACCCAAACTTAAAAGAGACAGCAGAAGCCTTCAACAAATCACATCTTACTCCCAACGCCCCCTACCCTGTTCTCTTTATCCTTGAGGCCTGGCAATTAGGGCTGAGCATGGTTCGGTCCAAACCGAAAAAACCGACCAAACCGATCCGAACCGACCCGAAAAAATCGGTTTTATGAGTAGGACGGTTCGGGTCGGTTTGAAAACTTTTCAACCCGAACCGACCCGAACCGACCGAATATAGTGCAATACGACCCATTCTGATCTCAAACCCTACGCGACTCGTCCCTAAAAAGTCAAAGACTCAAACCCTAAACTCATTTTTTGAATCATTATGGGTTGAAAACAATATCATTATATCAACATTTACTGCTTCATAATCTCCTACTTTGTTGATATCTTTTTTTTCTTTAACACAATTTGTTGTTTGATAAGAAGTTTGGTGAAGTTAGAACCGAACAAACCAAACCGAACCGCACCGAACCGACTTGCAACAGTTCGGTTCGGTTTTGAATTATAGGCGGTTTGGTTTGGTTGTTCAAATTTTGATAAAAACCGAACCGAACCGATCGTTGCACACCCCTACTGGCAATGCATATCCAGTCCTTGATGTAAACAATGAAATCACCAGAATACTCTTTGTGGGGAAAATATTCAACTACATGCAATCCCCGTAATTGAATATCATGCTTATTTAAATTGATAAAAATAGAATAAAAATTAAATTTTTTTTGATCATCAACTTAATTTTTTGTGTTGATTCAAATTTCCATTTTTTCTATAGAAAGAGCAAACAAAGGAAATTAAAAGAATACTGCAGAAGCGCTCAAAAACACTTGCTCCTTGACAACAGAGAGTTCCATAATCTTCTAATAGAGATGATTCAAATTTCCATTTGTCCCTCACAAAATTTACCAATAAGAAGAATTGGGGATATAACATTGGAACTTATCCATATCATCCGTGTGACGTCAGAAGAGCTGAGGATTCTGTCCGTTTTCCATGATTCTTAATTCGAGAACGGTATCATGATAACAGAGATGATTCTGTCCGTTTCGTTCGTAGCATCAGCTGGTAGACCGTATGCCAACATGCGAAAAACAGCTGTTACTTTATGTAACAGTGATAATCTCATTCTACCAAGTCCATCACTTCGTTATTGGAAGTAATAGTCATGATCTTTCACTGCATCAACAATACGAATGAACAAACTTCGTAACATCCGATATCGACAACGAAACATATCTTCACCAAAGCGTGGATTATCGGCAAAATAATCTATGACCAAATTCTGATGCGCGGTTTCTCGATCGCGGTTGATCACTGCATGACTAGGAATCGAACCACCATGGATCGGTTGGTAGTTTTGTTGACGTATATTATTAGCGAGTATCATGTTGTTGTTAATGTACTCACGAATTACTTCTTTGATTTCACCAATCTCTGCAATAACATTTTTTAGAAAATTATCATCATACAAAGATGAAGATGATGATAAATATGATGGACCTCCATCATCGAAATTTATTTTTAAAGTAAGAAAAGAATGACTGAAGTATGCAGAAATTAAGAATAATATTTTTAACATAATAACGAATAATTGTGTGGAGGTACCTAATCTAGTATGCTATTTATAAAAATTTGCTTAGCTGTATACGTTGAACAATGTGTAAAGCTGAGCTGATTTCAGGAAATGATTTCCAGTTGTTCTCAATTTGTCACAAAATTTAAATTTGCTTAGCTGTATACGTTGGACAATGTGTAAAGTTGAGCTGATTTTAAAAAATGATTCTCACTCATATAAAGTTTTCACACAATTCAATGAATGCTTAGCTGTATATGTTGGAAGATGATGATAAAGCTGATCAGTTTCAGAAAATGATTCTCACTCATCTAAAGTTTTCATACAATTCAATGAATGCTTAGCTGTATATGTTGGAAGATGATGATAAAGCTGATCAGTTTCAGAAAATGATTCCCACACATATAAAGTTTTCACACAATTCAATGAATGCTTAGCTGTATATGTTGGAAGATGATGATAAAGCTGATCAGTTTGTACACAACGATTCAATTTCAAATGTTGACCCCCGACAAATTCAAATTCAAATTAAAAAAAAACAAATTTGAATTGGCTATAAATAACATTCACGAATTCTACTTCAAACCACCCAGTTCGAAGTATTTCTTCAAAATATTTTTAATCTCCAAACCAATCACTTTTTACAAAAAAAAATGTTTGCTCGATCATCTGAATACACAATTACTGAAGATATGCTCCTTTGTCAAGTATTCATGGATATTTCTCAAGACCCTATTATCGGTAGAAACAAGTCTCGAGATGCATTTTGGTCTCGTGTGGAGGACAGATACAATGAACTTCGAGATCAACATTTTGAGGTTCGTACGAGCCAATCAGTTCGTTCTTGAATGGAAATCATAAGTAATGAAGTAAGGAAATTGAATGCGTGCTTGAGACAAGTAGAGAATCTAAATTCAAATGGTGTTTCAGATGAAAATATTGTAAGTAGTCTATTAATTATCTTTTGAAAATTATTATTATTATTGAAATACATAACTTGATGTTCACTATCATTTGCATTTAGTTTGAGCAAAGATGTTATTTATGCAAGAACCAAAGTACAAAAAAGTTTCAAATTTGATCATGTCTAGAATATGGTTAAAATTTTTAAAAAATTTAAAGATGATGTCCCCACAACAAGACAAGTTGGTCGAAGACAACCCCAAGGTGTGAACTTCGACTTGTCACAATCAGATAATCCCACTCCGAAATCTCCTATATCAACATCTCCTGGATTGTCATCATTTACTCCACCTAAACGACCTATTTGGGTAAAAAAACCAAATTTTGAAAAGAAAAAATGATGATCATGAGTCAAGTGTAGTGGACTCCATCGACACAAATAACAACCGACTTATAGACAGATTAGAAAAGATGAGGTTGGACAGACAATTAGCATTTGATATCGAACGAGAAAAGATAGCCATGAAAAAAGATAGAGATGAATGGAAAATTATTATGAAAATTTTGAATTCCATTGTTGATCCAAACATACGTGAGTACGTTCAAGCTAAACAAATTAAAATAATACAAAAAAAATCAACAAGAACAAGAGTCTGCTTCTAATTTTGGCAATTATTTCAATGATATTAGAGACTCTGGATCCGATCTACCAGATTATTAAGAGTTGCTTGTCCATCTTATGTAATGTTATATGTTTAGTTTATATTTTATGATTTATTTTAATAAAGGTTTATATTATATGTGCTAGTTTTTATATGTTATGTATTTCAGTTATGTAATTTATATTTGAATTATGTTTTAGGATTGCTCTTTATAATTTTAAATTGTATTTCATAGGACTTTAATTATAATGTCTAGATTTTAATATTATAATTAATAATAATGTCTTTTAAATTTTAACATCATTTTTAATTTTAGAAAATAATTTATTTTGTCCAAATTATACAATTGAGGTAACATTATAAAATTTAAATATTATTAGGGTTGTTTTATAAATTTAAATAAAAACAGTTTGGGTCAAATTATAAATACATAAAATTAAAATGTAAAAATAAGAAGTTGAAAAATTAAAAATTAAAAAAGGCACAATAATACAGTGAGGAAGAGTGTAACGCCATTGTTCAAATTCGCTAAAATGCCGCAAGAAATGCGGCTCAATTAGAGAAGAAATGCGGCCATCCTGGAAATTATGATGGTATGATAATTCCAAGATTATTTCAAATACTGTCTAAGAACCTTACAAGCATTTCGGAAATTATGATGGTATGATAGTTCTGAGATTAGTTCAAATAATGTCTAAGAACCTTACAAGCATTCTGGAAAGAAACAAGAGCAGAAGAAAAAGGAGGAGAGATTAAAAGAGAATCTAGAAAATCACGCGTAAGCCTCTTGTGGAGTTGAGTTACAAGAAACTTGGTTTGTGAGTGTTCATTGGCTTCGTCTCTGCAAATGATCACATAAATTCCTATAAACAAAAAAGAAAAAAAAACATTAATATATGCGCCAGTAAAAATTAATCGTGCTGGTATAGTTGCATTAATAATGCAAGAAAACATATAGCGTGAAATATATAAAACAGGAAAGTCAGAAACCAGATAGTAACTAACATGGTCAAATGCAAATCAGCAACTCGGAACTAATTATTGTACAGAGTCACAGACATACAAATAAAACTCTTAGAGGAACTGCTTATAACTAAATGCTTGAGTTCAAAGATGCTCTGGGTCCTAAACAATCTCAGTGAAAAAAGATCGTATACTATCATTAGCAAGTAATAACATAAGTACGACTAAACTGTAGCCGGTCTATCCTTTAACGCAAAACTGAAACAGTTTGATTTCACTGCAACTGTGAATTCTTTTTTAAATTTTCAGTCCCAGACTTGTGTACGAGAGGAACACAGACCACGGTCATACATAGGGGTAGAAACAGACCAAATAGTTAACAAATAGTTCGCTCATTGTTCATTAAGTATTCGGTCATACTCGATTTGGCAGTTCATTTAACAATGGACAGATGCTTTTTAATATTCAGTTCATAGAAGTTAACCAAATGTATTTTCAATTCGTTTAATTATTAAATATTCGTTTATGTTTGTCTACTTATATATTATTACATTACATACTATCTTTTACGTGTGTATATTTATAAATATATTGCTTTTTATAAATTAAAAACTAATTAGTTATAAGCATATAATATAATAATTGTACTAGTCAAATATCATAATAAGAATTAAGTAAATCGTTAAAGAAAATAATTAAGAAAATACTTCAAACATATGGTCTGAACTCAAGAGCTCGTGGGAAAAACTTGTGAGTCACCACGTGTGCTAATCAGATATTCGTGAACATTTAACGAATATTCAGTTAAGTAACAAATCAAATTAGTACTCCCTCTTTGATGTGAATTGGAATTTGTAAAAGATAACCAAATTCAAATCTCAATATCATAGTATTCGATTAGATTCTGCGCATTCTACCCCTATTCATACTCAAAGATGGCGCATTCAGTGTAGATCCACAGAAAATTGGCCTCACCATAACATTGGTTGTCGTCTGTGACTCGAGGAGCAACTATTACACTCTGCCTAACCCTAATCAATTTCTCAACAACTTCACTTCTGACATCCTCAACAAATCCAATCCTTCGTAAGCTCATTTCTTCTCCTTCTAGTCTCCTCTGACTCCATCAAAACGCTAACCTAAAAATTATACTGCCTCCTTTCTCATCCAAGCACTACATTCTACAAAGGTGCCTTGCTTGTCACTACCCATGATGCCACGTCATCACACTTGGCATGCCATGAACTGGTAGCGCAAACATTCTCCCTACCAGTAACCCATTAGAAGCACAAACCCCTGCCCATTGCCACAACCATCCAAAAGGAAGCATACGGGGGGAAAAAGAATGCACAAGTCCAATCCTTCGTAAGTGCAAATGCTAGCCCAATATCCTAACCATATCAAATTTAATGGAACAGATTGTCATTGGAAGTGAACATCAACAAACGCCCTCTCAGCAGACTCCAAGGACGTGGTGAGCCACCATACCTCAAACTCAAAGAAATGCCATGTTCCCTAGTTGCAATGGCTCTAAAAAAACGATTAGATACCCTACAATTGATGACAAACTCTACCAGTTCATCTGAGGCTAGGATTGTTCATATTGCTATGCATTGTCCCTAGTCTTTCAGTAGGATGCTGACAATCTTACACTAGGATTGCTCATATTGCTATGCATTGTCCCCCAAGTCTTTCGGTAGGATCCTAACAATCTTACAAATATGGGGCACAGGGGCAAACTCTTTGACTTCGACACACAAGGGTTTCCCGATTTGGGTATCGAAAGAGTAAAAGCCCAGCAAAAGAAATCTATAATTATGCCTATATCTGTGTCAATAATGACAGCCAGTGCTAAAGAAGGGCAAAATCCCAATCCACCATGCCAGCACAAGAGATTTCCACCTCAGTTGTGCATACTCCAGTTGTTAGGTAGCATTTCTGGCACCCAATTTCCCAATTGTTTGAACATTATCCAGAGGTTAACTGCTGCAAGAGTAGAAGGTTGTGCCAAAGAAGAAAGAATCTATGGGTGCGTGCGATGTGTCACTAAAATGAACGTGGGCCTAATAATGACAAATAAAATTAGCTATACCTATTTTTCGGACTAGAGCAAAGTGTAAGCTAAAAAACTGCCGTGAAGGCAATAATTACAATGACTACATCTGATGATTAAACAAATCTCAATATTATATCGCTAATTAATTTATAGTACAGACTTCTTGTTTATTGACATACTTTCATAATCAGGCTTAAGGATGTCAATCTTCTGCCTTTTATTGTACATGTACTTCCTGTTTATTGTACATGTACTTCCTGGAGACTGCTGCTGCTACTTATTAGAAGTGGTTAGTGGTGAATTCGATAACTAACAATGTTTTCAATCATGAAAATGTCAATAGGTTGGTTTTACTTGACTCCGCTACTTCTTGTACAATGTATCTGTTAGACTTACTTCATTCGCAGTATATTACTGTGGAAAAAAGACTTTGAACAGTATTCATTTGGCTCCTATGTTGTAGAGTTTTCAAAATTAACTTCTCAGCCATCTATCCAATACGAATATCGTCATAAATTGCAGTGCAAGCATAGGCTCAATAACTTACAGAATTCAAGAATTAAGAACGTAGAAATGTAAAAGTGTAATCAGCGTGTCAATTGGGTTAACAGAGTAATCAGAATAGAGCATACGGCACTTATACAAACATTCCGTATACGCACATACAGGATCAAAGATCTAGGTTTTACGATCTCGAATCCAATTTAGGATCTCGAATCCAATTGTATAATCTAGAGAAATAACGGATCTAGGTGAATCTAGGATTTTTACCTTAACCAGATCCAACGATGATGTTGTTGATAGGAATAAAGATGAGCTTGACGAAGAATCCAACGAATCCCATCACAACGAATCCGATCGCGGTCCTAAACGCCACCTTCGTGAACTCTGCGTGATCGAAAAAAAAAAATCAAACAAAGTAAGGTTTAATTTTTTTTAACGGAGGGGATCTTGCTTTACCCTTGCGATCCGGCTTGTGGCATCTCTTGACGAGGCGGACGCTGTCCTTCGCGAAATCACGGAGGGGATCTACGACCGAATCCATGGCGTCCATTAGAGAAGAAGAGAGAAGATCGAGGAAACCCTAGATTTAGATTTGAGACGAGCAGCCGAGAGCGGAGAGGAAGCGGAGGGGTTAAATAATTGGGTGACACGTAAGGGGTTTCATGAGAAAGAGGACAAAGTTCAAGGGGTTATGTGAAATACCCTATAACATTATGGGGTTATGTGAAATTAAACCTTGTGAAAATTATAAGTTTGATTATTTGTCAAATTTCATACTCCCTTTAAAACGCACGAGTTTGAGAAAAAATTTCAGCAGACAAAGTACCCTTAACTCTTTTAGATATTACATTTCAATTCAAATCTATCATATTATTTGTATTATTGCATATATGATGTTATATTTGTGAGTTTTGACTTCATCCTTGATTATTTTAGAGAAAATGATGAGAAAAGTGTAAATGATTAGAAAATGGTAAAAAAATCAAATAATCTTAGATCTTAAATAATCTTAATCAAATAACTATTTCTACTAAGTTTTATATACCGATTTTAAGACTCAAATAATCTTAAATCATATGCTCAGGTGCTGAAGTTTAAAGTCGGAATCACCTATTTTCTGATTGCAAATTCTCTAAGGATGTCTAGAGCAGAATAATGGACTAGCTTTGCTTCAAGTGGCGGAGTTGCGATTAGAACGAGTTATTGAACTGGTATAGTTTCAGTTTACGGGGGAAATGCTTCAAACATAGTGTCAAAAGAATGACTATAACTTCATCAATATATAACATATGGATGGAGCGCAATGAGAGGATATTCAATCAAAATTCCAGAGATATTGAGCAGCTAGTTAAACACATTAAAGTGGATTTGATGACTACAATTATAAACAGCAAGGTAGATGCTGAAAACAGAGACTAGATACTATCTCTCTGACTCTGGATAAGTTTACAGTCAAAAATACAATCAGGGATATTTCATTGGGAGGCTGGGGGATGCAGTTGGTGATTTGTAAGAACACAGCATATATGTGTTTTTCTTCTTTTGGTGATGAATAAAATATGATGAGGTTCTGGATGTACATATATTTTTCATTTTGGTGATGAATAAAATTTTCATTTACCAAAAATATATATATATAACAGCGACATCATTCCGCAGTTAAGCTGGAGGTCTTTTCTTTGAGGATATTTGGGTAATTTGACAATGAACAGTGACATCATTCCGCAGTTAAGCTGTAACAAGTTAGTGGGGGGTTATTTGAAGTACTTTGGAGTTTTGGGGTTATCCTGGAAAAAATATTTGGGGTTCAGTGGAGATAATAAACAAAGTCCAGGAGTGCAGGGGGTTTTGCGCGATATGCCCCAGAGCTTTTGAGGGTTTTGTGAAATTAACCCAAACTGAAAAGAGACAGCAGAAGCCTTCAACAAATCACATCTTACTCCCAACGCCCCCTACCCTGTTCTTTATCCTTGAGGCCTGGCAATGTATATCCAGTCCTTGATGTAAGGAAAATGATAGGGGCATACCCCAACCACATCCCAAATCACATGTCTTCTCTCATATGCTACATTATACCGGGCTTCACATGGGATTTTAAAATCTCATGTGAGGCCCGGTATACTATAGCATATGAGAGAGGGGGTGCGGTTTGAGATATGATTGGAGGTATGCCCCTAGTGCCACCCTTGATGTAAACAATGAAATCACCCGAATACTCTTTGTGGGGAAAATATTCAACTACATGCAATGCAATGCACGTAATTGAATATCATGCTTATTTAAATTGATAAAAATAGAAAAAATAAAATAAAACTTTTTGTGATCATCAACTTAATAATCTCCCTCTCAAATGAAATATTGTTTCCTTCAACCTAGACTATGACCACGTAATCTACTATTTGTGAGTTACAAACACATTGATCTAGTACAACATCTCTGTTTATTAATATCTTAAAATCTTTAAAAGCTAGTTGATTATTCAATTCACAAAGTAGTTTTGCATATGAGTTTACTTTCAATACGTCCATTAAATTTTTACTTGTGGTTTGACTCATATTCACATTAACTTTTAGTTATGATTTCACTCGTATTTACGTTACCTAATATTCTCATTCAATTTTATAACTTGTTCTCCATATCATATAAGTAACACTGAAAGTATGAAAAATTAAATTCTCGTGAAATTAGAACAGGGAGATTATGATATATTATATCGTAAAGAACATACCGGTCCATGAAGACTTTTCCCTAATAACGATATTCTTACAACCATATTACTATTCAGTATTAAACCAAATTTATTGTTTAAGATAATATGACCCTTTTTAATAAATTATAAAGCATATATGTGAAAACCTCAATGCTTATAACCAATAGTTAGGCTTCACAAAATAGGTTAGCTTTACATTGCAGTTTGCTATTGGTAAAACTGTTGGTAATGACATTACCTTTCCTCTTTATCTTATTATCCACGCTTCTATGACGTGGGTTCTCTTTTACTAATCACTCAATTGGCTATAATTATTTTTTGTAATATCAGATGTTAGAATATGATAATATCTAAAAAGTGTTGATTCAAAATTCCATTTGTCCAATAGAAAGAGCAAACAAAGGAAATTAAAAGAATATTGCAGAAGCGTTCAAAAACACATGCTCATTGACAACAGAGGGTTCCATAATCTTGTAATAGAGATGATTCAAATTTCCATTCGTCCCCCCCCACCGTAAAGTTTGGAGTCCCTCACAAAATTTACCAATAAAAAGAATTGGGGATATAACATTGAAACTTATCCATATCATCCTTGGGTTGAATTTAACCTAAGAAAATAAAATTAGGTCATTTGAACCCAAGGCAGAAGGAAAGATGCAATGCTCCCCAGTAACAGAACTCAAAGAAGTTTGAATCCTGCAGTACACAGAAATTTTGCAGGTTAAATTAAGATTGGATCCTGCAGTAACGAACTCAACTTATTTTATCGGCGCCAGATACTTCAGTTCTGCAAACATCACCGCGACAGAGAGGACAGACCCTAACAAGCGGGGAGAAAAGCGTTTAATTCAGTAAACTCAGAAAGAAAATTTTTGCAAAGCTTTCAACAAGAAAATTTTTAACGGGTTTATAACAACAAATAGCACATTGGATTGCAATCAGAACTTTAGGGTCCTCTGCTAAAGAAGTTTTGATATCGAGCTACTTTGATATAGAAACAGTGGCATGAATACCCACAAAAAATGATCCATAAAGATAGACTTACAATTCATAATAAGAAACATCCGAAGAATAGAGATTTGCATGTGAATACTTATTTTAGTGTGTATAAGTTACTAGGGAGGTGGCGGACTCGGTATTTTAGTGCCAGTCTAGACGTCTAACTGTCCATACACACACGCGCGCACACACACACGTGCGTGTGTGTATTCTTAATTCATCATATTTTCACTACAAGCATAATGTGTATAAGTTTATATGTGCACAAATACCTTTGACAAAATTAAAAAAGGAGCTGACATACTTTATTTGCCAACTTAGGAGCAGTGTTGCGGTGGGTTATAAAAGTAGCAAATTCAAATTCTGTACCTAGTAAAATAAAAGGACTATTTCAAATTTTCAATATCAGTGCCTCGAATCTCTCATATTTTGTAATTAGTCCCCAAATCATTGAAATTGCTATTATACCCACGTCTTTATTGAAACACAGTAATGGGGGAAGAGATCAAAAGCTTGATATTTTTACCATATTGAGTAATCATGGATGAAGTATGGAATGCATGCAAAGGATAATGTTCTCTTGTGGGTATATGCTTGTTGAGGACCTCGATAAGTCCCACGTTTAAGCCAGGATGAACAATTGCAGGATTAGTTCAGTCCATGGCATAAAAAGTAAGATAAGTTATGGAACTGATCACAACTTGAAGTGGATCATATTGCTAGTAAAGAAAGGAAAGTTCCACAGAGCATGAACAATAAAGGGATTCTAACGTCATAAAAAAATGGCTGCCTCAATGTCACAATTATAAAGTCATCTGAGTTGGTGTAAGAGGCCCAGGTTTCAAATCAAACTCAAGATAGGTAACAGCCTTTTCTCACAAAAAAAAAGATCATAAAGGTAACCATGAATGGAAAAACTCAGAAATAGAACAAACTGCATTAAGCAAATATGATGATGGTTGTTCATAAGAAAGAATATTATTCGTGTACCTGTGAATCTCTTTCAACCACTTGTCTATGCATTTTTGATGAAATTCATGATTGCAGGGCAGTATCCGCATGAAATCTCCATCCTCATACTCCACAAGGCAAATATAACATCTGTACAGTCAATGGTCCCCAGAAAATTCTAATTAGGATCACGGGTGAAAGGCAAACAAAAACTAAGATCCCTAAAATAAATTTATAGCGAATCAAGGTCCAATAGGAATGCTACATTATGTATATGTAAACTCATGAAACCCGCCTTAAACTCTAAATTCAACCTTGAGGTTGGAAATCCGGTGACTTCCGCCATTTTTAAAGAAGAATGCTGAGGTCACATGTTTCAAACACCAAAATCACATCTTCCCATCACTTATGTATGAGAAACTTGAGGACATGCACGAGGAATACTTACTGAGCAATCTCATCATGCTGATGTTTTTGTGGCTTCATGTATACCTTTACCGGCATACATTCTACAACCTCCTTGGGTGCAGGAACAGATCCAATCGAAGAAAAGGCCGGACGAGAAGACAAGGCAACGGATTGCTGGTGGATTTCATCCAAAACCTAAATAAAAGCGGCCAACCACGCATGACAACATCACACAGAACATGATTTCTTAGTTTTCCAAACATGAGAGAAATTATACCTCGAAAAGTGCTTCGGCCAACATAACAATCCTTGACAAGCTGGCCCTAGTGCCCGGCTCATCGCTAGGATTGGACGCAACGCGGGCGGTCGCTCTGCACGTGCAACGGCCTGTTCTATGTTGGCCGGATGAAATGCAAGACCTCTCATGACCCGATAAACTCTCGAACCTACTACCCAACCTCTGAAGAGCTCGAACCTGTTAAAACCAATACAAAAGAAAATAAGTTGCAATACGCAACACGCACGTTCACACCGTAGCAAAGAGCAATGCCAAATTGACTCTACCTGAGATCTTATTCTCCTTCGTCTTTCGAGGAAAGCCGACCTGTGCTCCAACAAGTCATGACCGCTTCCCTCCCTCAAATTCAAACTCCCATCCTCCGTACGGTAGCCGTTCTCAGCAAAGCTGCCAACATCATACGGCAGCAATCTCCGCCGACCACCTTAAACCTCACGCTGCCCTCCAACTGACTGTGATTGTATCGCCTGATTTCGTTGCTCGCAGATTCCACGTGATTCCTACGCGATGAGTGATCCGCAGCTGCGTCGTCACCTGCAGCAGCACCAACAGCAACGTCCTCCTCGTTCTCGCTTCCCACGTCATCACAAGTGGTTTCGGGGAACAGAGACCGAGCCCTCGACGACCCTAAGCTCATCGCTCTGCCCAACCGAGACCCAATTCCATCTGGGATAAACCCGAATCGAGACCTAGACCTGCTCGATGGGTTCGAAGAGATAGCAGGATCCGCATCCGAACTACCGCTACTCTCCTGATGAGCCCCGTCTCGACCGGCGTTCGCCGACGAAGGTGGCGTCTTCCTACGTCTTCTCGATCCCTCGCTAATCTCTCTCGAGGATTTAATCTCGACTCCGTCGGTTCTACCAGCTTTCCCTTCTCCGTCGTCGTCGTAGTCCTGGATCAAGAACCAAAATTTAAACCCACAAACTCAAACTGGGCAACGGCAGGGACCAAAAAAAAAATAGGGAAAAAAAATCAATTTTGATTACTGGGTCACGAGGAGGGCTCGAAGAGAGGCCGAAGCAAGAGGCGCCGAAAGCCCTAGGCCTCGGGCGGCGGGGCCCGCTCGCTGCCGGCGACGGATCCTTGCTGGTCCCTGACCCCATCGGACCGAATCGAGATGCGTAGGAGGTTTGTTACGGTTTCATTTCATCGGGAAATGGAATAAACAAGAAGAAGAAGAGGAAGTTGGGTGGTGTTTTTATTAATGGGTTGAAATTATTTTTGAGAAAAGAAAGGTGGATTCTTTGAGCATGGAGACGATGAAAAGGGCGGATCTCTTTTGCGTTGGCGAACGCGATTATGCCATTATTTTCATCTTTTTATGACGGGAGAGGTAAAAAAAGGGGGGAGTCGCTTTCACGGTGAACAATAAATATCCGCTGCTCGAGTTTACATGATTCCATCCGTATCCTCTGATTCTCGCCAAAACACGCAACACCGAAAGCTCCCGCTCTGCGCGTGTGTGATAAGTTGTAATAAAATCATAATAATACTTACCGTCGTGCAATTGTAAGAATTTTCTCTAGAATTTTTTTTTTTAATGCGACACTTGCGTTTTAAACAAACTTACTATGCTTCGTGCGCTTTCAAAGTGCTAGCACGGATGAAATTATATCATGCCAATAACTTATTAATCAGAGAATCTTCTCAAATAGTAATATCTATTATTTCCAGAGTTGTTATGATGATTCAAAATAATCTTTTCCAACATCATACTCCTCACTCGAAAAAGAATTGCAATCATTTTAGAGATGATAAATATGCATCATTTGAAAGATTAACATTTAGTTTCAAAACTAAGAGACAAGAGAACAATATAACATAATTCATATTTTGAGAACTTTTTTCCCTTCTGAGTTGAGTACTAACGTCTTTAAAATGTTGCGAATTAAATAGTGAACTAGTCTCTCGGTCAGTGTCGCTTATATGGGGGCCACACAAAACAATTTGACATTTATTTGCCAAGGGGGTGTTTGGTTTAATTTCTACAAATTATAGAAAATATTTTCCACCCAAAATATGATTTCCTTGTATTTCTTAAAAAAATTATAGGAAAAGTTTTTGAGAAGTCAAAAAGTACATTTTTTTGACTTTGCTTGTTTGGTTCAAAACAATAAAATGGCCCGTAACTTTATAGAAAATAACAAGATTTTCTATAATTTGTAGAAATTGAACCAAACACCCCCTAAAATTATAGAAAAATGTCAATTTTATAGAAAAATGTCAACGTGGTGTCAGATTTCTGGGTGATTTCCGACCATTTTGAGAGAAAATTAATTTTGTAAATTTTGATACTTTTTTGTACTTTAAAGAAAATATTTTTTGTAATTTTTTTTGAATCAAAATCTACAGAAAATTTCAAATTACAGAATTGTCATTGTCAAATATTTTAAAAAAAAATTCTATAAAATTGTGCAACGAAACGCCCGTTAAGCATAAAAATAAGAAGAAACGTTGATTTATAACTCCCAACTAGCATGCGACAGTCCCAACAGCGGATCCTCCGACTATTTCCAAAACGCGAGCAATCTGTCTGCTGTCTCCAATCTTTTGAATCCAGTCAAGGGTCAAACCACGTGAATTACTGTGCCGGACCACGATAGCGCCTGCTCTCCACTGCCACCAAAAAACTGGCGCGTCCGTTCCGGACTACGACTTTGCACAAAGCAGTTACGCCGGAACAGTAGAACCGAACGTCGAGATGCCGCCGTAAAAAACAGCCAACACCAATCACGCAGTTCTACCGATGAAAATAGAAACACGTACACGAGTCGGAGCCAATACTTATGTTCTGTGTTTTTTTACGCGCAGCTGAAACATAGAGGCGTATACATGGTACACCCTTGGAAAAGGCCGTCGTTTGCTGCGGGAGTGTGGGGGTCCAAATGAGATGTCATGATAAACGGACAGCTTGGAGATTTTTCTGAAGAAAAATAATACAGTCACACCTCCGGTCACATCCTCCTCTAGCTACAGCGTAAGGGGCCCATTTGATATTTTTTTAAAAAAATCTCAAGTAGAGTCCTCTGCACTGTAGCTAGAAGGGGTATGATCGGAGTGTGCACGAGGGTGTGCCCGTAGCATCTCCCTTTTCTGAATAAGTTTTGTCAATTTTTTAATTTTTGCAGAATTGGTCTCATAATTGGGGATGAGGCCCCATTCTGCAAGCTGTGCTGTTTAATAGATAATAATGTGGGAGTCGGAATAACAAAACCACAATTGAGGTTGCATATGAAACAAGCACATGTTTTTTTTTTAATGAGCCACCAAGGTTTATATTATTGACAAGTACTTTATGTTCATCACTTTTAGATGCAAACGAATATCACCGTTCTATTTTTTGGCAGCTCATTTAGCTTGATAATAATATGTAAAATATTATATTAATGTACAATGAGGTGATATATTATGTACAATATTTTTCTGTAGATAATAAATGGAAAAATTGCTTCAAGGCCCCAAAATCCAAAAAGTCATGTGACCCAGCCCCTCATACTTTTGGTTATGTGCTGCAGCCCCAAAATTTTAAAATTTTTTTGCCCAAACCCCTCCATCATGACTCCAGCTCATGGTTTCCTAAAAAACCCAATTTTACCCCTCCCAAAATCACTGTCATCTTCCCCCCAAAATCACACTTCTTCCTCCTCTTCCTTCCCCATCTCCTACCTCCCTCCTCTGTCTCCTTCCTCCACTGCTTCGACTCCCCCCAGTCCTACAAGAGCTTCGTCAAGTCCTTCCGCCTCCTTGACGGCGACTCCTCCCTCACCGCCGGCTGCCTCCGCGAGGTCCGCCTTATCTCCAGCATCCCCGCCGTCAGCAGCACCAAGCACCTCGAAATCTTCGACGACGAGAAGAAGGTCATGAGTTTTAGGATCATGGGAGGCGAGCACAAGCTGAGCAACTACAGGTCATGAGTTCTAGATTCAAGGCAACTCTTTCTTCCAAATTTCAGTCATTAATATGTACTGCAAATGTGTGTACTTGATCGATGCCCACAAAGCGTTTGATGAAATGCCTGTTAAAGATATGGTCAACACGGCTGCGCTTATAACTGGTTACTCACAGAATGATCATCCTAAAGAGGCATTGGAGTTGCTTCCTAAAATGCTCGCACTTGGATTGAAACCTAACGAGTTTACTTTTGCGAGCCTTTTGAAGGCCACTAGTTCTGCTGCAAGTGTTGGAATTGGGGAACAAATTCATGCTTTAAGTGTTAAATATTCTTGCAACTTGAATGTGTTTGTTGGGAGTTCATTGTTGGATATGTATGCACGTTTTGGGAAGATGGATGAGCCTTGTTTTGTGTTTGATCGGTTGGATTCCAAGAACGAAATCTCATGGAATGCTCTAATTGCTGGATATGCAAGAAAAGAAGAAGGCGAGAAGGCTCTTAAAATGTTAACTATTTTACAGTGCTTGTTAACTATATTCAGAACTATATTCAGATTCATGTTAACTATTTTAAGGTGCTTGTTAACTATATTCAGGTTCATGTTAACTATTTGATGGTTCTTGTTAACTATATTCAGGTTCATGTTAACTATTTGATGGTTCTTGTTAACTATATTCAGGTTCATGTTAGCTATTTGAGGGTGCTTGTTAATTATATTCAGGTTCATGTTAACTATTTTAAGGTGCTTGTTAACTTTATTCAGGTTCATGTTAACTATTTGAGGATGCTTGTTAACTATATTCAGGTTCATGTTAACTATTTGAGGATGTTTGTTAACTAATTCAGGTTCATGTTAACTATTTGAGGGTGCTTGTTAACTATATTCAGGTTCATGTTAACTAATTTAAGGTGTTTGTTAACTATATTCATTTATGTTAACTATTTTATGGTGCTTGTTAACTATATTCAGGTTCATGTTAACTATTTTAAGGTGCTTGTTAACTATATTCAGGTTCATGTTAACTATTTTAAGGTGCTTGTTAACTATATTCAGATTCATGTGTGCTTGTTAACTATATTCAGGTTCATGTTAACTATTTTACGGTGCTTGTTAACTATATTCAGGTTCATGTTAACTATTTTACGGTGCTTGTTAACTATATTCAGGTTCATGTTAACTATTTTACGGTGCTTGTTAACTATATTCAGGTTCATGTTAACTATTTTACGGTGCTTGTTAACTATATTTAGGTTCATGTTAACTATTTTAAGATGCTTGTTAACTATATTCAGGTTCATGTTAACTATTTTACGGTGCTTGTTAACTATATTCAGGTTCATGTTAACTATTTTACGTTGCTTGTTAACTATATTCAGATTCATGTTAACTATTTTAAGGTGCTTGTTAACTATATTCAGGTTCGTGTTAACTATTTTACGGTGCTTGTTAACTATATTCAGGTTCATGTTAACTATTTGAGGGTGCTTGTTAACTATATTAAGGTTCATGTTAACTATTTTAAGGTGTTTGTTAACTATATTCAGGTTTATGTTAACTATTTTACGGTGCTTGTTAACTAATTAAGGTTCATGTTAACTATTTGAGGGTGCTTGTTAACTATATTCAGGTTCATGTTAACTATTTTACGGTGCTTGTTAACTATATTCAGGTTCATGCCAATGGGAGAGGAGACTTCAAACTGACATCCAAATGGCAAAGCAAGCTCTTTGTGATGCTTTATCCGTTGAAAGGAAGCCTGAAGCTTTAACATGTTATCTGTGTAACTTAACAAGCTACCAATAAAAATTAACATGTTACATGTGTAACTTAACAATCTACCTGTGAAAGTTAACATGTTATCTGTGTAACTTAACAAGCTACCAAAAAAAGTTAACATGTTACCTGTGTAACTTAACAATCTAACAGAGTAACTTAACAAGCTAACAAAAGTATTTCAATAGTTAATGACTTATATAAGTATTTTAATAGTTAATAGGATAAATTTGTGCATCAATTTTATATCACATTTTCATTATAGTTCACATCCCTACAAAAGTATTTCAGTTCATATACACAGTTACTACATACATACAAAAATATTTAGCTATTACATCTACGTTTAAGGCAAGATGAAAGCCAAATAACATTGTGCCTACTGAGGCACCAGATTAAGGAAAAGGCCCAGATGGAATTACATTAGTGTAATAATCCATAACTTCACAATACACTGATACTCATTTTCATCTTGATGCAACTAATCTGAAGTCTGGGGAGGATGTGGATTGTGGCAAGAGGATCTCTCTGTTGGGCCACATTGTGCAATTCCAGGTGGATGCCATAACCTAAAACAAGCCAAAAAAACCCAAAACAATCAATCTTTTCCCCTCTTTTTAATATTTATTTATTTATTGAATTTAACTGGAAAATCAATGAGAAATACCTTGAAGGCAATGCGGTCATGGGTTTTGTTAGATAACAGGACATAACACGAGATCTCCTTCTCTAACTCAACTAATTAAACAAAAAAAACATGAAATTAAATGAAGAACTGAACCCGACAAGATGAGGGTGACCGATGTGGCGGTGGTGGCGGAGTTGAGGAGGCTGTGGAGGATGACCCGAAATATTGAGGAGGGGCACGACGGGTGCTGGAGCGGCGACGGCGACGACTGCGGCGTTGAGGGAGGGGGTAACACCTTATGAGGCGGCGCTGGAGTTTGAGAGAGAGGGCGTGGAGTTGGTCGAGATGAAGAAGAGCGGAGCAAGAAGAGGAAGAATGAGAAGATCTGGAGAAGAAGAAGATCTAGAAAAGAAGAAGAGGGGTAGTTTGGGGTTTTTTGGGGATTTATTTTCTTGGAAATTGTAATAAGGACTGGAAGAAGAGGGGTAGTTTGGGGTTTTTTGGGGATTTATTTTCTTGGAAATTGTAATAAGGACTGAATCATAAAGAATCTTCATTTTTTGGGCTGCAGCACATAATCAAAAGTATGAGGGGCTGGGTCACATGACTTTTTGAATTTTGGGGTCTTGAAGCAATTTTTCCATAATAATTTGTTGGTAAATAAATAATTTGGCACCTAATATGTTATTTTTCTAAGGAAAACACTAGAGGCACACCTTGTACCACACCATGGGGCACAACTCTCTCTCTCTCAGCTATAGTACATGGGGCTCACTTGAGATTTTTAAATAAATCTCAAGTGGGTCCCCTGCCCTGTAGCTGAGAGAGGGGTGTGCCCCAAGGTGTGGCACAAGGTGTGCCTCTAGTGCCACCCTTTTTCTAATGGGTTTGGATTGTTAACGGATCTTATGAGTCCAACCCGAATCCTACACGGTGTAAAATAGTGGAAGTCAAAAAGAATAGCCAGATCATTCCATCGCAACCGTCCACGTGTCATCCTGACAACAATCCAACGCAACCCACCCCCCTGGCCCTAAAAATCACCCCCAATTTCAATTCGAAACCCTAAAATCCAAAATTAAAAACACAGCGAGAGAGAGGGAGAGAGAGAGGGAGAGTTCACAATGGCATCAAAAGACATGAAGGGATTCTACAAGCAAAAGAAGAAGACCACCGCATCCAAACCTTCGTCTTCCTCAACAACGAAGAAGCCGCGCAAAAGCGCCACCTTGGGCTCCGGCGACCCCCCGCAGACTCCGGCGCTCGTCTCCCACGGATCCTACGATCTCGACGGTGAACGAACGAAACCCTAACCCTAGTTTCTACTCCAATTGTTAAACCCTAACCCTGATTTCGTTTTTGCTTCGCGGGTGTAGATGAGTACGGGGAGGAGGAGATGAAGCTGAGGCGGTTCGATATGGACATCAGATACGGGCCGTGCATTGGGCTCACGAGGTTGGAGAGATTGGAGCGGGCCAAGTCTATGGGTCTGAACCCGCCACAAGAAATTGAGCAGATCCTGTTGAGAGCTGGTAATGATGGGCCTGGGCTTGAGTGTCTTTGGGAAGGGCGAGTTTAAATATCAATCAAAATTATGCTATATATGTGTAAGCATGTAACTTAATTAGTTTTTTTTTTTTTTTTGGGTGGGGTGTCACCGTATCAAGTAGCTACAATGCTAAGCTTCGATCGTATGTAAAATAATTTTCTTTTTCCATGTGGCAAGTATATAGATTGGATTTAGAGTCTCAAAAACACATTTATGGTTTGCTGCAGCCTTTCTAGTGCTTGATTGCTTGTAAGTGGATAGATAAGTTTGAGATTTGATTGCTTGTAAGTGGATAGATAAGTTTGAGATTTGATTGCTTGTATCTAGACTTTTCGGAGAAAGTATCAAATGGCTCTGGTTCATAACGTGCACTAAACGAATGTCAACCGTTGATACTGCTTTCGGAGAAAGTATCTAATGGCTCTGGTTCATGACATTTAACGTGCACTAAGGGGGTGTTTGTTTAGTTGTAAGTGAGTTGAAAGTATGAAAGTGACTTTTTTTGTAAGTGGGTTAACGCATCCAAGTCAGCATACAAGTCACATTCATTGTTTGTTTACAAAAACTAGTTATTGTTGAAAGTAGTAAAGTGAGGATGATGTGGCAACATTATTTTAATTTAATTATATATTAAAAATCATGTTTTTATATAAATTGCTTCCCATCTCCATTTATCAATTTGAACAATATCCAGGGCCGACATCATTTTGAACAAAAGCAGGATAGCTTACTTTTACTCGTTGTTCTGAGGCCAGCTTGGCCTTTTTTCAGCTTTGTTATAATCATGTTCTTCCTTCTTATGATTTCTTCCAACTCTGAAATTCTCTATTATGACGAAGAAATAAAAAAACATGCTAAGAAAATGTTCTACTGTAGGCAAATTATTTAGAAAAAAAAGAAAAACATAACAAGCACCTTGGAGTGAGCAATGCTAGATTCATGAGCTTCAGCAGTTAGCTTGTCTATTATTGCATCCTTCTGTTGGCATTCCTTCCGAAGATTATAAATATTTTGCTCTTCTGCCAATGTGCTCCGCAGCTAAGATCATGAACCCAGCATTTATTCACTTGCGTTATGAAATTTTTTTAATGTGACGTGGGTCCCATTTATTCACTTGCGTCTCACTTCGGCGAATTTTTAGGGGAAGTTGAACTTGCAATTTGATCCTACGTGGACAATTTTTTGAGGTGACTTTCATAATCACTTTCAACTAAACAAACAAGTTAAATCTAAAAAATAAGTGACTTTCATACTTACATTTTTCACTTACAACTAAACAAACACCCCCTAAACGAATGTCAACCGTTGTGACTGCATCTCTTTAATACACATTTAATATCGAAGAATTTGATACTTTCTACTTGTAAGTGGGGTTGGAAAAGAACTTCTTAGTTACAGAGTGCTAGGTAAATAGTACTGTGATCTGATGAGAACATAGCAAACAGTAGTGCTTATACTGCAAAATTTACATTACAGTTTGGACAGTTTAGATAAAACCAGATAATCACAAATTTCACAAATTAAAAAAAAAATCACATAACACAGGGCAGCTTGTGATGATATCATAATCCAAAGCAGATAATAATCAACAGTCTCTGTTTTCGGCAAACAAGATTAAACTAAGAAAGAAGAGCTTGTTTATGGCATTAAAACATGGTATTTTACATCAAATCAAAACCAACGTTTGCGGCAAATATTACAAAAGGTAGCAGGTAAAATCACTTGCAAGAAAGTAACCTAAAAATGGCGCAACGCCCCTGCTTATATTGAGCAAGTCATACAGCTTTAACAGCATCACAAGAAGAGATCCAGTGTGAACATGCATCAATGAAACCTCTCTATAATGCTCAGTAACTCGCGGTAGCTCCATTTCCAGCACAATCTTCGGACTGATCAAGACGTCGGAAGAGGAATCGGCCCTGCAGCGCTTCGTATTCTCCTAAAAGCGGTCTTCACCCTCTCCTTCAACCCCTCATTCTCACACTCCACCTCCCCATTCTTCCCATCAACGCTCGCAACATCTCCATCCACGGTTATCAAAAACTTACCCTCCACAACCTTAACATCCCCAAACAAGGAAGCAAACAAAGAATGAATCACCTTTTGTGTCATCTTCTCCGTCTCTTCCTCCGCCGTCTTATTAACCTCCTCGGTTGAAACCACCTTCGGACCTTCTCTGCTAATATTCAACACCATAGCCACCACAGAATCAGACACCATATCACTGATCGGATCCGATGGCCACTGCAGCGTCACATACTCATCCGACTCCTGCCTTATTGTTACCTTCTCATGAACAACCATAGTTGGAACATCTGTCTCCTCTTTTGGGGACTCTACACTCTCGTATATCTGCTTCAACCTGTGCTTTATAACCCCAAAAGCACCTGTATATGGGACAGAGATGCGCTGGGTGATGTTTGCAGTTGATAGCTGTGAGAATACATGGAGGTCATCGGGGGCCATAATCTGGTAAGTGAAGCCTTTTTTGACTAGTAGGCCACTGACAGTTTCACCAACTTCCGGTGTCTTCTCAGCGAGCTTTCCTATTGTTTTTGCCATTTTCTCGGAACTGAAGTACATTTCCACTGATTGGCAATTCTTGGGGGACATGATCTTTGTATTGCGATCTGCAAACTGGGTTATGAGTTTCTGCTTGAGCCTGCCCATCTCATTGGCTTCTCCATGGACAAGGATTATGTTGGGAGGCATAAGCTCGTCCAAAAAGGCACTAGTCTGATCAGAATCTGCGTGGGCCGAGAAGGAGATGTAGTGAACCTGCATGTTGAGGGGAGCCATAAGGCCATTCATGAGAGTAACCTCTTTCGGCTCATTGATAATGGTCTTGGCTAGAGTTCCTTCAACAACATACCCAGGAATTACACAGGCGTTCCTTTTATCTCCACACCACTTGTCAAACAACTGCCTTGATAGCCCGCTTTGGAGTCCACTTGGACTCGCCATCACCACTGATGGACCCACATCATCAAAGTTCTCGATGCTCTTCAATGGTGAAATGTGCTTGAAATCAAAAGGGTTAGAGTTTAAATACTGGCTTCTGATCCTCTCATTCATGGAATTGATGTATGTTTGATACACTGCCATGCATCTCTTGGCGAGAGGAGAAGCGTAGTATATAGGTATGTTATGAAGCTCGGGATGGTTTGACCAATACTCGTCAAGGATGAGGAGTAGCTCTTGGGCTCGACCAAGGGCAAATGCTGGGATGAGGACTCGACCGCCTTGGCTGACAGTCGAGTGGATGACATCGGTGAATCGCTTTTCACGAACGTGACGAGGTTGGTGAGTTTGAATTCCATAGGTTGACTCGATGATACAAATGTCAGGGGAAAACTGGGGAGTTTCAGCCGCACGAAGATGGCGATCCTCCTCTCTTGAGTAGTCACCAGTGTAAAGAACTCGGACACCAGCGATGTCAACCATAAACATGGCAGCACCAAGAACATGACCAGCAGTGTAGCACCAAAAGCGGATCCCATTCACTTCCAGTGTCTGGTGGAAGTCAATGACCTGAAAGGAAATATGATGTAAGGAGGGTTCTCCTGTAACAATAAAGTTTTGAAGAGATTATGTGTCTCTGGAGCAAGAAGGATGTGAAGGTCTAAGAAGCATGCCAGAAGACAAATAGAAATAGGATACCAAATTAATTATATGCTCGACTATTAGAAACAGTAGAAAATATCAGCTGAAACAAGTTGCAGAAACAAAAGGTAAGGGGAAAAAATGAAGAAATGATAAATAAAGAATATACTTCATCAGGTTGGAAGTAAAAGAGATTTGTTTATCAAGTATGCAAAAAAAAAATTTATGCACATGATTCCAATTTCAACAATAACAATGTCAGCCTATATACATAAGTATAGGCTCAGGACACATTGTAAGCTAAGATATACTATAAGTGGCATGGAACAAATATTAGGCAGAACTAGTAAAGAATAATAATGAGAGTTCCAGGTACCGATAGGAGAAAATGAAGGATGGTAGCAACTAAAGAGAGTCTCATATAGAAACCTACCTCAATTTTATCCATGGAGCGAATGATGTCTTGCTCATCATACAGCATATCCTCAACAGAAACTTTGCACACTTTAACATAATCAGATAAAAGCAATCGGTAAATAGCCTTTGTAGCATGAGTCATGAAAACTCGACCTTTGAAAGTAGTCTGCAACCAGGTAAAAATATTCAAGTATAAATGCATGACAGTATGGAAGTTTTATGACGGATGAACATTGTATAAACTGTGTACCTTCTCTAAGAAGTAAGGAAGAGAAGCAGCATGATCAAGATGAAAACTGCAGAAAACCACTGCTACATCAAAATTGTCACCTCGAAGCGATTGAAAGTTTAGAAAGATTCAAAACTTTAAATTCAATAAGATACATAGTATTATCATATCAACTTAATGTTATGAGTATTGCGGGTAAACCTTCTTATTTACATTCTATTTAGTAGTTTCTTTGAAAGGGAAAAGTAAATAACAAGATCCTGCCTCAAGTTCAGATGCATTAAATTTCTATTATGCCAGCATCAATGATATATGAGTTAATTTCCAAGCGTTCTTCCTCACTTCATTTCTTTTTACAAGTGAAAAGGACCAACAGTACGATTACTTCAACTTTCAGCTAGAGTGATTTGCTTGTAACATTAGCAATAGCATAGACGATTTAAAAGATACCTCTCACACTACAACAACCAACTTATTCTTGTTTAAAGAAAGGAATTTCAGCACCAAGATACTTCATGCGCGCTATCAATTCACCAGTTAATTATAGATCAAACTCTGAGACTTAATAAATGAATATGGCATGCTAAGCCATCCTGCTGCTAATGAAACAAACATTTGTTCCTAAGTTTTGGTCAAAGCTAAAGAGTGCGTACGCCATGATGTCTTTGTATCCTAGATGTTGATCTTATACATTTACTGTACAGTGTACATGAACCGGTGTAACTACGTTACCAACATGCCAATGTAGAAATTTGGTAATATAATAGCAATTTTATTGCAACAAATCTTTTTACTGCTTTAAACATCAAAGTTTTCCTATATTTCATTCAATTTTTAAGGTAAAAAACATATTGCTACATTTATATACCCACATACATATTCGATGTAGGATCTGAACGGGTCATATGTAGAGTCCTTATAAGATTCTTCTCCTAATCCGACACATAAATTTGAGAAAACAATTGCTTACTGAGTAACAAGAAGAACATCGATTTGAGACGGATCGATCTCATCGAAGTAGGGCAATGCGGCCATCCCCGAGTAAGCCGGATGAATCCCACAATCAAACTACGGCAAAAAGAAAACACTTTTACTACCAATTTTTTTTTTATTTAAAAAAAGGGATGAAACAAATATAGGGCTTATAAATTACCATGATGGTCTTCCCTCTGTAAGTCATATGAACGCAAGACCGACCAACTTCGCTTCCCGCCCCAAGCGGAGTGATGATCAGCTGATCCCCTTCTCTCGCCCTGCCGCTTCGATTTAGCGTTTTGGCCCGTGATCGAGGACGCCATCCCTGTAGCAACTGGACTGAGTTGATGAAACCCTAGAAAGATTTTGGGGATTGATTCTTGCTGGAAGAAGAAGAAGAAGAAGATTGTCTAAGGTTTTCTCTCTCCAAAGCCCTAAAAACTTGAGAGCTCGAAGTTTTCGGTTTCGAAAGAATTCGGGTGCAAGGAAACTCAGCATCTAATGTGGCCCATTAAGCGCTAGTGGGCCGGGCTGGATTGGTTTATTTTCGATGAATGTTGATGAATAATTAGCTGAGGATCTCAAAGATTAGTGCGAGCTTTGTATCCCTTCGACCTTTTGTGCATTAGTTTTTTTGCAGTTGCAATTTCTCTGTTCGATTTTAAAATTGTATTTGTTTGCGGCTACACAATTGTTTGTTTAGGAGCACCATGTGTATTGTGACTTATGCTCAGATTCTGCTTGCATGCAGGGTTCTTTTTGCAAATACAATTGAAACTACGCTTGTCAGTTAATTGCAATAGACTTCAAAGTCGCATGCAAAGTGCAGTTAAAACCCCTGCAAGCAGCTAACCAGACAGCCAAGCAAATTATAGAGAAATAAACAGCCAACAGAATCTAAGTTTAACAAACCTTTGGAGAGTAACATACATAAAATCGAAATTTTAATCCTAAAGAAGATAATTATGAAAAAAATTATCGCTTTCCTTTCCCATAATCACCATGCCCAGCAATGTATTAATAAGCACCTAACTTGCTAAGTTTGGCAAAAGTGCAGGAGAACATAAAAATAAACCAAACACAAGAAATGTGTCACATCATCCAACTAATCACATTTTATCTTATCCCATTTTTAAAAATCACACACATCATCCAATAATATTGTGACAACTCATCTCATCCCATTTTTAAAAATCACACACAAGTATCCAACTAGCTTAAGTTTACAACAATACCAACATTTTTTTTCTCTCACTCAAGGAATTAAAGGCCGCAATCTACAAAAAATATCAATTTAAGAAACTTCTCCTTCGAATTGGATTTTGAGGGTTTAACTTGGCGTTATTGAGCCAAAATGAAAATTTTCTCCACTGTAATTTTTTTCTTGTTGACCCTATGGTTTACAAAACTTATATAACTTGGCCTTTAATCATAAGGGTTAATAAGAATAGGACTCTTTGTTCTACTGTTAATGTATCTCTTTTAGCTGAAGCAATGTCTATTTACAAGGGTTTTTTTTTTTTCATTCCATCTTAATAAATATTCCACACCATTTCAGTATGTGTTTCCACTTTGACAATAACATGTAGACAGGAAATCCAAAATTGCTATATGGCTTGATTATAGTTTATGGCTCAGAAAACAAAATAATAAAAAAGCCTCAGAGCTTGGAGATTAAATTTCTCAGTCAATATATAATCTCCATACATGAATTATAAATGAAGAATGAATGCATCACAATTGAAGAGCTAATTTCGTCAATATATAATCTCCATACATGAATTATAAATGAAGAATGAATGCATCACAATTGAAGAGCTAATTTCCTTTATGACTTATTCTACGAGACTCTATACCCTATATATGAACCCCCTTTTTTTTTTGGTTGGTTGCTTTTTCTTCGAGCTTGATCAATGCAACAAGTATAACATGATGAATAATGAAATCAGTACATGTGGATTCTGTAATTGCTATGCTTCTGATTTTGGTTCAGGTATATGTTGACACGAAGTATCGCAAGGATATGGACAGTCGATCGTCTGAAAAGGACTTCTATCGTAAAACCAGTTTCCTACTGCCTTTGCAATTGGCTGCAAAATATAGAATTTGAAGTTAATACGGATATTGAGATAAAAAAGGGTTAACTGCAGATAGAATCCCTGTAAAAAGAGAATTTCTTCCTAGCAAATAAACCTCCTGAGAGTAAAAGAGTCAAAAATTTCACTCGGGGGTCTATCTGCAACAATAAAACTACAGGGTCTATCCCCAGTTCGGTGATAGTACAAGGGTCTAACCGCAATTAACCCTATAAAAAAACTAACTAGAGCTCAATTTTTAGAGCTTACAGTATTTTCGAGTACGGGAGAATCAGCTCTAAACCAGGTTTCCTGCCTCTCTGATTGTTTTAGAGCTTACAGTATTTTCGAGTACGGGAGAATCAGCTCTAAACCAGGTTTCCTGCCTCTCTGATTGACAATGGATATAGCACGAATTTATATCAGCTCTAAACCAGGTTTCCTGCCTCTCTGATTGACAATGGATATAGCACGAATTTATGAACAAGCCGCTTGATGTTGAGTTCCCAACTTCTGTAAGTGCAGCCAGAAACTCATTTCTAAATCCTACAATGGCATAGTAATTTTCATAACGAATCGGTTATAGAAGCTATATGTCAAAACCTGAGTAATTGAGTTGTAGTAACTTAATGCACCTTGCATCATTTCAAGCTGAGATGAAGAACAATTCTCTATACCAAGCTTGCAGGCATGCCAACTACCATGAGGATCAGCAACACCAGGTGCTAAAATGTTCTTTATCTGCAGGAAAAGGAGCTTATTTTATCGGAAAAATTGATGTAGGAAGTCAATAGTAGTTAAGTTCGATACATCAAACACTAACTGTCTAGTATTTACATAAGAGGAAAAAATATCATCCAAAGCTTCAACTAAAATTCCTACTTCGCAGAAAAACAACTTGACAGCATTATATTTTTGTGATTCTGTGGAAGAAAATTTTCCAGTGAAAAGAATTTACACCTGCCATGAGTCATAAGCTGCATTTAGAATGAATAGAGGTGTTTGGATCAGACGTGCAGTATATTGCGGGAAAAAACACTGTAATTTCATCAGATCATATTGTTAGGAAAATAATTGTAATTAAGCTCAGACTTCAGAAATCCTCAAATGGTTTGTGTTACATACCAGTGATGGTTCCAAATTCGAAGTGCATGGAGAAGGCAAATTCTTCGCTGATCCCTTAAAGAAATGTGTGCACCAACTAAGTATGAATAGAGAAAAAATATAACTAAATTTACAAGATGAAGATAAAAGGTTGTGGAAGAGAAAGTGGAAGAATTTCAGAAAAAATCAAAAACTTACATGGGTTGTCACCACATCATGGAAAAAAGCTCGGATGTGGTCCTCTCCAGCTATGTCCTTTCTGTAGTGAATAATACAATAGCAATCAATTAAAAAATTTTACAAGAAAAAAAAGGGGCGGGATTGCACCTCATAGTAAGTAAATTATTACCTTACTTCCTCTTCATCTAAATAATGATATAAGGGATTTTGCATTGCAAATAACCCTCGCTTCCTCTTGAATTGAGCGGTGATAAGTGCTAATGAAGGAATAGATGAGGGGGGTTATTTTCAATTTCCCCTGAACATAACATAAAAGTATAGGAACTCAGTAACAAATAAATAGGAGTATAAATTTTATTAAAAATTTTCTTACACGTTGATAAAATAACCAGCATCTGATAGACATTTCACTCTTGCACCAATTGGTAGAAGTGAATGGAAATTATCACAGTGCAGCATGGATGTCAATCCACCAGCCGAGCAACCAGAAAGAAGTGCCTGCAAGAAAAGCACTCAAGACAATTCATAATGTACCAAAATGAAGTTAACGCGGAAAAGAATTAATTGCAGCCAGGTACCCTGTTACGTATCTCTATGGATAACCTTGAAATGGCTGATTGCAGTTACATGGGCAATCCTGGAGTCTTTTTTTTATTATTTTTTTTCCCGTGTAGAGACAATTAGTAATCTCAAGGTTACCTATGCAGAGTCACACAATTGCACCATATCGTAGGGTACCTGAATGATCCTACAAGAATTGAGAGAAATTTGTAGAGATGAACATACATTTTGTGCAGTGTTCATTCCTTTCGCAAGCAAGTCTTCCATAACAGCAGTCCATACTCTTTCTCCTCTATGATGAAGATTTGTGGACTACATATTGGGTATTCAAATAGAAATCAAGTTTTATTCCTCGAGGTTTTAATCTACAGGTGCATATTGCGTCAAGGAAAAGAGAAGTTGTTCTAACTTACAGGGTCTACTCTCTCGACGTCTCCAGTAAAGGATGAACCATCACAGTAACGAACTTTGACCCTGTTCCAATTGTAAAAATCTGTGCATACCAGGAAAAATCAGTATAAGCGATGAGAAGGAAGATTGATGCTTAACTTATAGTACCAAATGCATAATCCAAATCCAAACAAAAAAAGGCGAGTCGACATTATGATAAGCAGTTTTCGATTTAGTACCTGGATTACATCCTGGCTCGCTGCTTAAAATTCCAGAAAAAGGCAGCTTCTTCAACATTTGCTTTGAAGAGCCTAAACGGGTGCGTTTGCGTGAAAGACATGTCGTTATATTGTTGCACCAACCCCCTCCCTATAAATTGGAGGAAATTTCAGTAAAACTTGTTCTTGTTACAATATCCACTTGCAAAGCATGTAAAATGCAATAAATAAAGAAACAGATAAACGTCATCGATACTAACTAACCTCCATGTGAATCAACCAGTTATTTACCCCTGAGCCAAAACCTGGAGATAAATGATAAGCAGGTGGACTCCCATCCAAACAAACTGAAAACAGAAGTAACATATGAGCGGTATCACTATAAAGCCGACGAAATGGATATAGGAAAAAAAAATGGAGGAAATTGGTTATTGTTGAAGTATAAGCAATTGGATGATCAAAGAATTTCACCTGCTCCTTTGGCTACAGCACTCTGAACATAAGTTATATCCACATAAAGGCCTTCAACTTTCATCAATAGCAGTACATATATAAGAGGATAAATCCACACACACCCTTTTTCATCATTCATTCTGCACATAAAAAAAAAAAAAGAGAGTATTAACATTACTTCCTCTTGCGCAAAAGAAATCAAACCAATACTTATAATCGAACCGGCGAATTTCGTTTTTGTTGATTTTAAAAGAGATAATCTAAACCAACAAATAAAAATATAAGCGGTATCGAATTAGTATCTAGATTAATAGAGATAAAACGTCACGGAGATGAAGCGATGTGAATAAGATTCACAAGAGATTACATGAACAATCAAATAATTCTCTATATCAAGAATACTTATGAACCAGAATACTCACTCTGCTATGAGAATCATATTACTTTGAAACAACCATATAATTAAAACATTTCTCCGAAAAAAAGAAAGAATAAATTATTAAATCTTATTTAATGGGTTTCAAGCAATGAGGCTAAAAATAGAAAACCCAATGCCAAGATCGCACCTTGGCACTGAAAACTCAAGAACCCACGACAGAAATTCAATAAAAGCCATAAAAATGGTAAATTTACCTGAAAATAAGTTCGAAGAAAAGGCCGCCGTTTTCTTCCCGCGAAACTCTCGAGCACCCTCTCCTCGCTCCTTCCCACTCTCAAAAACAACATATATAATAACATAATAATGAGGGCATAAATACATAATAAATAAATAAATGGGTAAATAAATGTAAACTCTTCAACTTTCCTATAAAGTAAAAAGATTCCAAAGTCCTAATAAAGTAGCCGCTATACGAAGAAAGCAGATGAAAGGTGGGCCCAGTGAGAACTTGGGTCAAATTTTTTTTTAAGAAATTTATTCCCCATCGGCTTATACGTCCGAGATGAACGGGGTAGTGGGCTGCAGTCCATGATTGAGGCCGGGCCCACTAATTTAAGATTACGTCTAGGTATTTAATTGGTGGTTTAAGTTTGGCACTTAGCTGCTGCCTCGTTAAAAGTTAAAAATTGTAAAATGATAATAATATAAAAAATTAGATAGTAAGAGAGAGAGAGAGAGAGAAGCTCGAGATAGATCTCGTGGCGGTGTCGGTCACGTGATAAAAAACCTCTTTTAGAATGATGTAAGTATTGTTTTGACAAGTTTAAATGTTTCTATTATTAGTTCTCATGATTGTAGAGCCACTGCAAATAATTTTTTTATTATAGGCAAATTGGTGGACCTTTATTTCTCCTAACAAAGGTTGTTCCCGGAATAAGTTTTATGTATACAAATTTTAATTTTTTTTAATTTAGAGTTAATGATTAGTTGATGATCAGGAGTTTTCATATGAATATGAGTGTAGTATTTGCCTGACGTTTTCTTTTAAGGAATGAGAAATTTGAGATTGAGTATTTTGTCATTATTTCACCTTCTTTTTTCCCCCTTTCTCGCGCTCTTAGATTTGTTTTGTTAACTTGGGAAAAATGTGTACAGGTCCCAAAAGCAGAAACTTTATATTATTTATATCTTATTCTAATTAAGATATAAATACATGATAAATAAAAGTAAGTTTTTATATCTATTCATCTATAATAATGAGATGATCCAAGATATATTATTTATGCCACAATAAATTACTGTAGCATTATTACTGTGGCACAGAGAGAATGATCTACGATTCGCTATTCATGCTACAATAAATTACTGTAGCACATGCATGAATTTTAACGTTTAAAAACATTATTGTGGCATCATACTGTAACTCAGGTAGGATACTGGAGCATTTAAAAATTGTTACTGCAACACTTACAAAAAACTGTATTTACATATAGAATTACTGTAACGAAAATAAAAAAAATAGAGTCTGTGTTTTGGACGGGGTGCACAATAGTTTGAGGCTTTATATGGTACAAGTATATCTAGGGGAAGAGCTAACAAATTGCGGGGCCCGGTGGCGGAGTGGATAAGGGAGACGATCACGGAGCCATCGTGATCAAGAAGAAATATGGAATATGAGAACGACGCCTTTATAACGT
>NC_033803.1:607328-609457 GCF_001876935.1 Asparagus officinalis
TGACTATATTTTGATTACTTACAAAGACAACCAACTAATATTCATCATGAATTCGTTGTCCTTTACAGTAATAAGATAAGGTACGCAATCAATATTTGCCATTAATTTGGCATCACCGTTGTAGTAGGTTATGTGCATGCAACGGCAAGTTTATACAACTAACACATAATTATTTTCCCTTCATTTTCAATGTCATTGTCATCCAAAAAAATAATCTAATTCTTTGTATTGTATGTTCATATTGAACTTAATAGGTTGGTTGATTTTATGGATATGATCACATATATTTTATTCGATGATAACTTTGGAAAAAAATGGAGAAGTGGTTAGCGAGATGGACGGAGAGGAGCACGGAGAAGGAGAAGGAGAGAAGGAAGGAGAGGTCGAGTTTATCGAACTACTGAGAGGTCCATGGTGAGGAGGATGGAAAAGGGAGGTCAAGAGGAGTATGGATGGATTTGGTGATGGAGCGTGGTTTGCAAGAGGGGTAGAAGGCAGTTAGGAGATGAAGGTCAGGGTTAAGACTTGGATGTAGTTGGTAACAAAGGAGGAAGATAAGGATAATGAGGTTTTTGGGACATGTGTGTTGCTTGTTGAAATGCTTTGTGAGGTGGATGGTTGACATGCGTGTTAAAACGACATTACTTGGGCTAAAAATTTATGAATGCCAAGTATTTGAGGAAATGCTATGATACGTGCCCTCTAAGTTGAAAGTTTTGATTATTTCTTTGAAGAAGTTAATGTGATTTGACGAACTGCTTATCGGACTAGTTTGGTAAAACTTTTATAAATGCGAGATGTATTTATGTGCTATGATTGTGTTCTTATAAAACCACATACAATGTGTTTGTTGTTTGCTTCAATCAGAGTACTTGGCGTATATTTAATTCAATGGTTAACAAAATAGATTAATCTCATTATGAAAATCATCAAATTGTTTAATCTATACAAACAAAAAAAAAATTGAAGCAAAACTCAATTAAGATGATTGTCCATTGACCTCATTTTGCTACGTTTTAGGTCCTCGTATCTAATACATGTTAACTTTAACCAGTACATGTTAACCATATTATATACCTATTACTTTTAGTCATTACATGTTAACTTTAACAAGTTCCCGTTAACTATGTTCATACCTATTAACTTTTGATATTGTTTATTAACTACAACCAGTACATATTGAGCGCTTGTTATCTTTAGCTAGTATCTATTAACTATATTGAGTACTTGTTAACTTTAGTTAATATATGTTACCTATATCTGGAAAATGTTCAATATTTTCATCTATGTTCATGTTAGCTCTAATAGCTGTTTGCTTATTAATTAGCAGGTGATGAGAAATTATTCAATATATGAATCATAAGTTACTTTTAACTGTAGGGCGTAAATTGACTCCCGAAAAGGGATCGTTTGTATTAATAAGAATGACTTATTACAAGCTAAGGATCAACAATTACAACAGAAGAGAAGAGAATGCCCTTCTTGTTTAACATGGGTTCTTCGGTAGTGATAGGACTCTTCCCTCAAATGCTTGCGTCGAGTTTGCTTTACTTGGACGATCCGATCAAAACTGTGGTTGAGCTTCAATACACAGTAGGAGCTCTTATGTGATTGAGTTCGATTACCTGAGCTTGATGAATGTCAATGTCAAATGCTTAGAGAATGCTAATATACAAGAGTTTGCAAAGAGCTAAGAGTCTCAAATCCAAGAGTTCAGATTGAGTCTACTTCAACAATCAAAGCTTCTGCTTAAGGATATCTAGCCAAGCTCTTAAGAGGCTAAGCCCGATTCTTAGAATGCCAAACTTCCAAGTTTAAGATATCAAGCCGACCAAGTAGCACAAGTCTCTGATTGTAGAGTCTTAAAAAATGCCAAGTCAATCAAGCCCACCCAGCCCCCTTCATGTTGCCAAAGGTGGCTTATAAATAGTTAAGGAAAGGCATGGTCAATCCCTTGACTTGTGGGATGTGACCGCTCATGGGTGAGGAGCATCATACATTCCTCTATAGCCGTGGGATGTGACCGCTTAGGGATAATGAGAGCCATGCTCCATCATTTAGAACGTGGGACGTGGGTTTGCCCACTCCCATAAGCAAGCAGCCACTTGCACCGCTCAGGCGAGGCTGGC
>NC_033803.1:610813-613757 GCF_001876935.1 Asparagus officinalis
TGGCAGGCGAGCCTAAGTGTTGTCTGAATTGCTCAGGCGAGCTTGGCGAATAGGCGGGGTCAACTGGCAGACCCCTTAAGCGTGTGAGCTGAATCATGTTGGCAAACTTAGTTCATGCAAGCGAACTTCCTGTAGGTGAGCTTGTCTCGTGTGGGCGAGCGAAGCATTCAGGCGAGCTCGACTCGTGCGAGCGAGTCGAGAAATCAGGCGAGCTTGACTCATGCGAGCGAGTCAAGCAATCGAGCGAGCTTGACTCATGCGAGCGAGTCAAGCAATCAGGTGAGCTTGACTCGTGTGGGCGAGTCAAACAAACATGCGAGTTTGACTCGTGCTGACGAGTCAAACAAACAAGAGAGCTTGACTCGTGCTGGCGAGTCAAACAAATAGGTGAGCATTCACTTGACCTCTTGAATGCAGGCGAGCTTAGCTTGGTCTTCTGAATGTAGGCGAGCTTTACTTGCTTTGAGCACGCAGGCGAACCCAAACAGGCGATTTTTGAGTTCTCTTGTGTAAAGGTAATTTTTATTACCTACATTAACATGTACGGATTACAGGTAACTGTTATACGTGATACTTAACTAGAATAGTTTATAGTTAATATGTACCTATAATAAGTAACATATGCATACATGTATACATATAAAGTTATAATTAATAGGTACATGGCAAATTTAATATGTAATTGTAATACTTTATAGAAACATGTTATTTGGAGTAGTATCTCCTCTTCGAGCTTGTTGTCATCCCCAGCTTGATTTTTTGGAGTAGTATGTTAAGTGGGTATATGATATGCGACGGTTTAGAAATTGCTTGTAATTTGTTTGATGAAACACGAAAGAGAAATTTGTGAGGTCTCAGCAAGTTTAAAGCTTTGATTGGAAGCAAGTTTAATTTTTGTAATGCACAACTGTATTGAATTAATATTTTATGGTTCATGCTAATGCTATGCAAGTTATCTTACCATTTAAATGCAAAGAAGAGTACAAAGCTCCGATTCTGAATCTTAGTTATATTGTCTTCTTTTGCTTAAAGATGAACATAATCTGCTTGTAGAATCATTTTAGTACTGGGTATAATTAATAGATACTGGCTAGCGGATATAATTAATATGTATTTGGTATAACTACCAAGTAAATTGTATAGTTAATAAGTACTGACTAAAGTTAATAGATATTAGATGCAGTTAACATGTAATAAATAAAGTTAGCAGGTATCAAACATAGTTAACACGTACTGGTTATGAGGACACAAAACATAGCAAATGAGGCTAATGGACAATCATCTCAATTGAGTTCTACTTCAATTTTGTTTTATTTGTATATACATAAACAATTATTTGATTTTCATAATGAGATTAACCTATGTTTTGACCATTGACTTCAGCATACGCCAAGTTCTCTGGTTAAAAGCAAAACAACAAACACGTTATGTGCGGTTCTAAAAGAACACAATCGTAACACATAACGACCAAATTTGCATCAACAAAAAGTATATCTTTTCATTTAAATGCAAAGAAGAGTATAAAAGTTCTGATTTTGAATGCACAATTGTGATTAATTAGATAATCCATTCCTTTTTTAGCCAAACAAAGATGAGAAAAATTACTTAAAGCAAAAAATATTGACTATATTCAATACTTGCTAATTCTAGCTCATAATTATTAACTTTTAGTAAGTACTTGTTAACTGTATTATGTACCAGTTAGTTTTAATCAATATTTGTTAACTATACCAAGAATCTGTTAACTTTAGCCATGACACATTAACTATATCTAGTAACCGTTAACTTTAGCCAATAGGTGTTAAGTATATCAAATATCGGTTAATATGTACTGACTAAAGTTGAAAAGTATTGGACATACTTGAATGTATTAGCGAAATATGTACTCAATATAGTTAATATGTACTGACCAAAGCTAAAAGGCAATGAACATAATTAACTTGTACGTGCTAAACTTAACATGTAGTAAATATAGTTAATATATTCTAGATAAAGCTAACATGTATTAAATATAATTAACGGCCAATGAGTATGATTAAACAATTTAATGCTTCTTAAGAGCCAATTTTCAAATTTATGTACGACAGCTTTGATGTTTACATCACACAACCATACAACAATATGTCTATTATATTTTCTTTGCACATAACTTGTTATTATTACATACTCTCCCTCGATCCATGATCACTCTCTCTGTAATATACTCCTTTATCCTTGAGCTTTGGCCATGGTTATCAACTCTTGGCAAAACACAAATTTATAATAAGTACAAAAGAATCATCATTTTATTCTTAAATCTCAAGCAAAAAAGTGAAATATTAAACAAACTGATGCTCCCATGATGAAGGAAAAGACCAAAGAATAAATAATACTAAAATTAAAAGTTAGAATTACAAATTCTCTTCCCCCTCAAATTACAAAGATGGTTAATAAACCATGAACTCTGCAATACTAACTTGCAAATCGTTGACATGAACTAGCGTGAATGCTAAATTTCGCCTCTTCATAAGCTCCTTTCCGAACACTTTAATCAGATACATGCCTAAATCCTCAATCAAATTCATATGCAAATTCAAAGCCCTCTATCTCTACTTCTCCATGCTTCATACCCAAAACCAAACCTAAATCCAAACCGATCCAATAGCTTATCCTCAAAGCCTCTCTTCCTCCTTCTCCTCCCTCTTCTCCAACAAACTCATTCTCCCTAAACAGGCTTCACTTCCCTTATCGCTAGCAAGGAGCAGGAGGAGCAGCGTTGGCACATGCGATAGAGCTAGGGGAGGAGGACGTAAGTTCGAGGTGTTGGACCTTATATTAAGATATGAGTATGTGCTTTTTTATGATGGGGAGAGTAGTAGGAGAGGAAGGAGGAGCATCTATGAAGTGGGTTGAGAGAGAGAGAGAGAGAGAGAGAGAGAGAGAGAGAGAGAGAGAGAGAGAGAGA
>NC_033803.1:613767-623080 GCF_001876935.1 Asparagus officinalis
AGAGAAGCCACCACGAAGCGAATCAAAGAAGCGTACTAGTCAGCGAAACGACGAAATACGTGTAAACAACACAATGAGTCAAGATACCGAAAAACCAGAATAGTCGTTGGCGGCCGAGTCATACTAAATCAGACTCGGCAAGGGCCAGCTAAGGCCGAGCCACCAGATGGTGACTTACGTGCAGGTCTGATCCGAAAACACATTTTGGCGGTTTCGACGGGTTTTTACGAGATTTTCTTCTGTCTAGGAGGTTCCTAACTACCTAAATCTTATATTTAAACATAGTTATGCAGTTGTTAATTGAAGATAAGACGGAATCCATTGTTCTTATCTAAAAAAACCCCAACCGAAGCCTATAAATTCAAGATTTGGGGCTCATTTCTAGGGCGGACATCAAGAGAGCGAGGTGCTGTCAAAATTGAGAGTGAAGCCATAAATTTCAGAGGGTTAGCAAATCTTAGCGAAGTTTCTCCATAAACAAAAAGAGAGTTCGAGAGATCTGAAACCCCTTTCCCCCATATTCCTCCGGATTTAAGCTTAGTCTTTAATCCCGAGAAGAGTCGTAATCTCGTTTGATCAGGATTACCACTTTAGTGAATACTTCTTTCGTGAAGTAGGAGCTTTGATTTTCAATTTGTCAACCGGATCTGATCCGTGACGGCCCACGGATATCAATGTTCCCGACACAGGCAAAGATCCCACGCAAACAACAGGCAATAAATATATGTTGTGTGCTGTTTGAAGGAATTGTAATCTTATATTTTTATTGTGTAAGAAGATCTTATAAAAAGATCGAGTTTTTATTTATTTGAGTTTATTGTAACGACTAAAGTTATAATAGATTCTATGACAATGAAAACAACAATTTCTGACCCAAACAACACATTAGAATTAATACCAAGGGCTGAGACACATCAAATTTTGTTTCTGAGGCATTGACACAATTTTTCCAATAACTTTTAGTAATAAGTTATTTTTAACATTTCCACATTTATATGGCAATTATGATGTGGGCTCGTTGCCTGATCCATCTCTCGTGAACCCAATAACAAAATTATATTCTTAATGGGTCAAGGCAAAGTTACCATTACATTCTTAATGGGTCAAGGCTAAGAGATAGTACTGGGCCCAGCTCAGCCCACTTCTATTGGATGCCGCCATCTCTCCGCTCTCAGCTCAAGTCTCAAAGCTCAAATATCCTATTTAATTTCATTATATTATTCAGAAAATTTAAAACCCTAGAATGCTCAGAACTCTCACTCTCCTTCCTCGTTTCCCATCATATATTTCCAATTCCAGGTACTTTTTATTATTTCTCGTTGAAATCTCGCTAGCGTTTCCATTCAAATCCCTATATTTTCGTATGAGCTCTTTACCATTTCCCCTTCTTTTCTGTAATATTTGATTGAATTTGACGTATCAGCAGTTGTTTCACATAAAAAATGCGTTTTTGTTTATGCCCATCGTGTTTAGTTCTTGCTGTAGGGTTTTCAAGCGCAAGATGAGTGCAAAGCCGGCGGCGCCGATCTGTCCGAAGTTTGTTTCTTTGGAAGTTGGAGAAGATCCTACCACGAGTCTTTTCAAAGGTAAACACAATTTAGTTATTTAGTTCAATTTCAGCTAAAATTTGATCTTTTTTTTTTGCTGCTCCATTACATGTTGGACATATCTCATTCTAGTGAATATGGAGGGGGTAATCGATTAAATTTGAGTTTTAGAAAGACTTTCGAAATTTTGATTACCATTGTATACTGTGTTCATGTTTAATTCAATGGTTTGGATCTCTTCTGCAGATTCAAGGTTCCGTGTGGTGTCATATAATATTTTGGCGCAGGTAGTTATTCTTATTGTAGATATTCTCTCTTGCAGAAATTTAGGACTCCGACTTATTCTTGAAATTGCGTTCTTTCTGCAAGGAAACTGGATAACTTAGCACAAGTTATTTTAAAACTTTTCCGTTTATTTTGTATTGAATTGCCCATAAAATGTGACATTTTTATATATCAATAAGTTATTTTACATCCATGCTTACATTTTCCTTTTTATGTTTGGCCTTCTAAATTTCAGTACCAATGCTGTAAATCGGCCTGTTAGGATTGGTGAATTGCTTGTTTATGTATATATCTGAGGATGTTGACTCACACCGTTGACAATATGCAGGTTTATGTGAAGAGTTCTTACTTCCCACACTCACCATCTTCATCTCTCAAGTAAATCTCTTAGTTGTTTAGTTAACTTTTGGCATTGCATGCTTGAAGTCTTGATTTAGAGTCTATGATTGCTTATAATTTTTTTTGAGAATACTTTGATTTTTTTTTGTGCTGCACGAGACTTAAAAAATTAGCTTTCCTTCTTTTTTAAAGTCTCCAAAAAGATTCCTGAATGCTGATAGTTTGAAGTATTCTGTATGTCTTCATGGTTATGTTTTCCATTACCGATATATGACTGTTTGAATTTGGTAACATAGGTGGAAAGCTCGTTCTCAAGCGGTTCTCACAGACCTTAAAAATTTAAATGCTGACTTCCTCTGCATCCAGGTATATTATATGTCAACTATTCTCTGGAAAGGCAATTATTCCATCTAGGTTCATTTTGTTCTACATATGAAGCCTAATGGTTCTGGATAGCGATACATCAATCTTATTTACTGTTGCAAACATATGACTCTCTCAGGTTACAGGTACATGATACACCAGGCATAAAGAAAAATATAACTATGGCTCGTGAATATATACCATTGTTGAACCCCCCACCCCCTCAACCCAACACACATAACCCCCTCAACCCATCGACCAGCCCACCATGAAAAAAAAAAAAAAAAAAAAAAAAAAAAAAAAAAAAGAGTAACCTTTTCTTAACTTTTTTTCCCTATTAGATATCCACCATTTCCAAAATACTTCAACAAATTTGCTTCAAATATTGATCTATCTTGATGAGCACTTACCATATAAAGACAAAAGATCGTCCTAACAACAGGAAGTTCTTATCTAAAAATTACTTTTTTGGGTATGCCCTTCTTTAGAAGGACTTCTCTTTAAGCTATGTGACACAGATACTTTGACAAAGGTGACATGTTCATATCGGATACATATCTTATTCTTGGATACTTTGGTACATGATGTTCATATGTTCTAGATCCTCTTTTTTATATAGCCTAAAATGGCCTTATATCCTAAAATTATCAATAGCATATCACAGGTGTAGCCGGATTGAAAAGTTAAAAATGAATCTATCTGCAATAGATTCATAATTCTATTTGATCTGTAAATGCCCCGTACTTATGTAATTATTTGGTTCTCCATGAGCTACATGATGTTTACAAATGGGTGGTTTATTAACTTAGAAATAATTCATAATCTAGATATTGTGCTCATTTAACCATCTTGTCCTTCCAAATTCATGCTAGAGATAATGAGCAGCAACAGACAGACACACGCATGCAAACGCGCGCGCACACCACTGTGGCTATGTCCACGCTGCATCCATATTTGTGGGTTGTGCGTGTACAATATATTAATTTTTTTAATATTAATGTCCTGCCCATGGCCTTTTTTCCTCAAAAATTTACCTTACTGCAATGTACATAGTGTCCCTTATCAGTATGTTGTATTCCTGCCCCTGCTTCACGGTCTATAAGCTTAACAATACCATGATTTTCTAACATGATATCTGTACTCTCTGTTTCTGGTTCTCCAATTGATATATTTTCATCTACCATTTGATGTTTAGGAATTAGATGAATATGATACCTTTTACAAAAGCAACATGGAGAGCCATGGGTATTCCTGTATTTATGTTCAAAGAGATGGGCAGAAACGTGATGGATGTGGGATCTTTTACAAGAGTAGAAGGTACTAGAAATTCATGTTCTTTCCCATGGTTTTAATGATGCTGAGGTACAAAGTTCTCTATGGATATGAAAGTAGATAAATCCATCTATACCTCGTATCTGATTCAGTATATTTTGACCATTAGCTCTGTGCATTCACTTATTTTTTATATTTGCCTTTTCCCCTACTTAGTCATCAGTAGGTTAGATTTTTGAGCAAATGACTAGTGCAGTATTTTTCCTGCTGGAACTTGAACAGGGACTTGCCTGGCTAGACATTACCAGAGAAAATAGATAAACTTAAGAATGTATCTATTGAAAAATAATATGCTTGCTACCCAGTAATTAAAACCTAACTAACAAACTTCGACTCAGAAGGAACATCAGTGAATGTTTAACTCTTGTATTTGAAAATTCACTACAAAGGAGATGGCCGGAAGAAAATTTGTAAATAGAAGTTTTGTAATATGCAAACATACTTTGATCATTTCGACCTGATATCAAATAATAAAGGGGAGCTAAAAATTCATGATTTTATGATCTATAGCCCACAATTTTTATTCTTTTCATTTGTTATAACCCAACGACATTATGTGGATTTCAAAATTCACAATTTCATGAGCTATTTACGATTTTATGAGCTATAACCCATGATTTTTGTTCATTTTTGTTTATTTCAACCGAATGTCAAATAATTAACTTGAGTTCAAAATTCACGATTTTTATGAGACATAACCATGATTTTTGTTCATTTTGTTGGTTTTGACGTAATGGCAAATAATTTAGCGGAGTTCAAAATTCACGATTTTCACAAGCTATAACCCACGATTTTTCTTCATTTTCTTTCGTTTTGACTGAATTGGATATAGTTAAGCGGAGTTCAAAATTCATGATATTCATTAGTTGTAACTCATGCTTTTTGTTTGTTTCGACACAGTGACAAATAATTATGCGTAGTTTAAAATTTATGAATTCTGTTATAACCCACGATTTTTGTTCATTTTTGTTAGTTTTGACCGAATGGTAAATAATTAAGCATAGTTCAAAATTCAAGATTTTCATGAGTTATAACCCACCAATTTTTACCATGTTTTTTTGTTTAAACCATAGAGCAACTAATTAAGCAGAGTTCAAAATTCATCATTTTTATGAACTATAGTCCTCAAGTGTTGTTCATTCTTTTCATTTCGACCGAATGACAAATGATTAAGCCGAGTTCAAATTTCACGCTTTTATGAGTTATAACTCACAATTTTTGTTCATTTTCATTTGTTTCGACTTAATGGAAAATAAGTATACAGAGTTCAAAATTCACAATTTTCATGAGCTACCTAATACTTTTGTCCATTTTCATTCGTTTCGATTCAATGGCAAATGATTATGCGATGGTCAAAATTCACGATTTCATGACCTATAATAACTCATAATTTTTGTTGATTTTCATTTGTTTGGACCTAATAATAAATAATTATATGGAGCTTAAATTTGCGATTTCATGATCTATAACCCATAATTTTTGTCCATTTGTGTTCGTTATGATCGAATGATAAATTATTAAGCAAACTTCATACTTCACAATTTTTATGAGTTATAACTCATGAATTTTTATGAGTTATAACTCATGTTTTTTCCTCTATTTTCATTCATTCTGATCGAGTGACAAGTAATTAAGAGATGTGCAAAATTCACTATTTTCATGAGCTATAACCCACAATCTTTTTCAATTTTATTTATTTTGACACAACGGTATGCGGAGTTTAAAATTCATGATTTCATGAGCTATAACTCACGAATATTGTTCATTTTCATTCATTTTGACCGAACGTCAAATAATTATGGGGAGTTTAAAATTAACGATTTTCATGGGCTATAACCCATGATTTTTGTTCATTTTCTGTTGTTTTCGACCTAATGAAAAATAATTAAGCGGAGTTCAAATTTAGGATTTTCTTAAGCTATAACCTACAATTTTTATCCATTTTTTCCTTCGACCCGTAGGCAAATGATCATGCGGAGTTAAAAATTCATGATTTTATAAGCTATAATCAATGATTTTTGTTCATTTTCATCCGTTTCAACCCAATGAAAAATAAACTTGTGGAGTTAGAAAATGTATGAGTGTCATGAGCTACCCAAGATTTTTGTCCATTTTTATTGGTTTCAACTCAATGACAAATAAATATGCGATGTCCACAATTCACGATTTTTTTCACAAGCTAAAATCCACGATTTTTATTCATTTTCATTTGCTTCAATCGAATAGCGAATAATTAAGGGAACTTCAAAATTCATGATTTTTTGAGGTAGAACCCATAATTTTGTTCATTTTCATTGGTTTAGATCCAATGACAAATAATTATACTTAGTAAATTCACGAGTTTATGATGTATAAGAACACGTGATTTTGTTCATTTCGTTAGTTTCGGCCCAATGACATAATTATGCAGGTTCAAGATTCACGATTTCATTATCTGTGATCCATGATTTGTGTCCATTTATGATTGTATAGATCGAGTGACAAATAATTAAGCGAACTTCAAAGATTTACAAATTTTCATGAGCTACCCATGATTTTTTTCTATTTTCATTCATTTTGATCAAATGTCATATAATTAAGCGGAATTCAAAATTTACGATATCATTAGTTACAACCCACGGTTTTTGTCTATTTTTATTTATTTCAATATAATGATAAATAATTATGTGGAGTTCAAAACTCTAGTGAGCTATAACTCACGATGTTTATTCATTTGTGTTCATTTCCATCGAATGGCAAATTATTATGCCGAGTTCAAAAATACGAGTTTCATGGCTATAATCTATTATTTTTGTCCATTTTTATTAGTTTTAATCTAGTGGCAGATATTTATATGGAGTTCAAAATTCACGATTTCATGACCTATAACCTACAAATGTTGTTTATCTGCGTTTATTTTGATTGAATGACAAATAATTAACTATATTTCAAAATTCACGATTTTCATAAGCTATAACTCATGACTTTCTTTATTTTCATTCATTTTGACCAATTGGAAAATACATAAGCGGAGTCCACAATTCACTAATTTTATGAGTTATAACCTATAGGTTTTCTCCATTTTTTGTTTGTTTTGACTCAAAATTTCCATACACTAATCTATAATTTTGTTCATTTTTATTCGTTTTGACCTAATGACAAATAATTATGCGAGGTTCAAAGTTCATGATTTAATTAGCTATAACCCACGATTTTTGTTCGTTTTTGTTCTTTTCGACCGAATGACAAATAATTAAGCAGAATTCAAAATCCATGATATTCGTGGGCTATAACATGTGATTTTTATTCATTGTCGTTCCTTTGACCCAAAGCCAAATAATTAAGTTCAAAATTCACAATTTTAGAAGTTTTAACCCATAATTTTTTTATTTTTGTTCAATTTGACTTAATGGTAAACAATCAGCCAAAGTTCAAAATTCATGATTTTTATGATTACGTTTATGAGTTATAAGCTTTTATTTCTCTCCATTTTCATTCACTTAGATCAAAATGACAAATAATTATGTAGAGTTCAAAAGTCACCCTTTTCATGAGCTGTAATCCATTTTTTGCCATTTCGTGCGTTCAACTGAATGACCAATAATCAAGCGGACCCCCAAATTCATGAATTCATGAGCTATAACCTATGATTTTTCTCCATTTTTATTCGCTTCGATCGTATAGCAAGTAATTAAGCGGAGTTTAAATTCATCATTTTCATCAGTTGTAACTCATGATTTTTGTTTATTTTCATCAATTTCGACTGAATGATAATTAAGCGGAGTTTAAAATTCACGATTTCATAAGCTATGACTTGCGATTTTGTTCATTTTCGTGTGTTTTGACCCAGTTAAAAAATAAGTGTGCAGAGTTCAAATTTCATGACTGTTATGAGCTGCCTAATTTTTTTTGCTTATTTTCATTCGTTCCGATTTAAGACAAATAATTATGCAATGTTTAAAATTCACGATTTTATGAACTATAATCTATAATTTTTGCTCATTTTCTTTTGTTTTCAATCAAATGAAAAATAGTTAAGGGGAATCGATAATTCACAATATTTCATAAGATATAACCCACTAGTTTGTTCATTTTCATTGGTTTCAGTCCAATGGAAAATAATTATGGAGCTTCAAATTCACAATTCATGACCTATAGTAATCCACGATTTTTTCTCATTGTCATTGGTTTGGACCCAGTGACATAATTGTCCGGAGTTTAAAGTTTACGATTTCATGATCTATAACCCATGGTTTTTGTTCATTTGCGTTCGTTTTGATCGAAAGACAAATTATCAAGTGGACTTTGAAATTCACGATTTTCATGAGTTATAACCCATGATTTTTCTCAATTTTCATTTACTTAGATCGAATGAGAAATAATTTAGCGTAATTCAAAATTCATGATTTTTATGACCTATAACATACAATTTTTATACATTTTTGTTCATATCGACACAATGACGATTAATTATGCCAAGTTCAAAATTCATGATTTCATAGGCTATGACCCACGGTTTTGTTAATTTTCATTCGTTTCGACTCAATGGAAAATAATTGCGTGGAGTTCAAAATTCACAATTTTCATGAGCTATCTAAAATTTGTCCATTGTTATCGGTTTCGATCAATGATATAACTATGCGGTGTTCAAAATTCACGATTTCATAAATCATAATCTACGAATTTGTTCATTTTTTTCAACCAAATGGAGATTAATTAAGGGAAGTCCATAATTCATGCTTTTCATAAGCTATTACCTACGATTTTTGTTCATTTTCATTAGTTTTAATCCAATCACAAATAATTATCCGACGTTCAAAATTCATGATTTCATGGCATATAGTAACTCAAGATTTTTGTTTATTTTCGTTGTTTTGGGCCCAATGACAAATATTTGCGTGGACTTTTAAAATTCACGATCTCATGAGTTACATCTCATGAAAATAGTGAACTTTGAATTATGTTTAATTAGTGGTCATTGGGCCAAAACCAAGATTACATTTGAAAAGACACCATTATAATCACATAAATTAAAATAAAGAGAAAAATGCTTTCAGCCCCCAAAACCAAAGAAAATGTGCCTCCCACCCTAAGATTTTTTCAAATGGTGCTTTACCCCTAAAAATAAATTTTTTGTTCTCTGAGCCCCTAAAACACAAAGTCCAAGAATTTTACACAGGTAAAGGCTATAATACCTTTTATCTCTCTTATGGGCATTGATCGGCTGGGAGGTAAACAAGAGGAGCCCAAACCATCCAACCTCTTCATCAATATTGTCTTCTTCGAAGACCCCTGCACCGACCAGCTGCAGCGCATGGGAAGCGGCGGCTCTAGCGTCGTCCTCGACCCCAAGACCGACGTCGAGGCCGAATCAAGGAAGCTCCCCTCCCAGTACAAAGGCGTCGTCCCCCAACCCAACGGCCGTTGGGGCGCCCAAATCTACGAGAAGCACCAACGCGTCTGGCTCG
>NC_033803.1:623090-636906 GCF_001876935.1 Asparagus officinalis
GCTCCTACGACGTCACCACCCAGCGCTTCCGCGACCGTGCTGCCGTCAACAACTTTAAGCCCCTCTCGGCGTCCAACCCCTCCGACGCCGTCGAGCTCGGGTTCCTAGCCCGCCACTCCAAAGCCGAAGTCGTCGACATGCTCAGGAAACACACCTAAGTCGACGAGCTCCGCCAAGGCAGGCTCAACCACTCCAAAGCGAAGGTCGTGAGGTTGTTTGGTGTCGATATTTTTTGAGGCGGAGATGAGACGGTGATGATGATGAAGAAGTGGAGGGATTTGGATTTGGATCAGGTGATGGGAACATCAAGGCTTTTTAGGAAGAAATTTGTAGGTCTTCTATAGTATGATTTATTTTTTCAGAAATTTGTGCACAATGTTACTGATCATTGCAAGTGTAAATTAGTATTATGAAAGAACTGAATGAAAATGGACATCCATTTTGTTAAAACGTTGAATTGTGATGGAAGAATTTTTAATGGGCCTGCTCGCAGACAATGTATTGTATTTGTAATACGTATGAAGATGTTTAGAAATTTTTTTGAGAGTGTTTGCTTGATTGTAAGTTTTTGCCTTCAAACACCTGATTTTACTCTTAAACCAAGTGGTTTTTTTACGTGTTGGTTGTTAAGGTTACACGTTGATTGTTAAGGTTATGGGTTACTTGTTAATGTTGCGCGTTCGTTGTTAAGATTATGACTTGCTTGTTAATGTTGCACGTTAGTTGTTAAGGTTACGCGTTGATTGTTAAGGTTATACGCGTTGGTTGTTAAGGTTATACACATTGATTGTTAAGGTTACGGGTTTTTTGTTAAGGTTACGCGTTGCCAAGTGATTTACGTGTAGTTTGTTAAGGTTACAGGTTGATTGTTAAGGTTACGCTTTGGTTGTTAAGGTTACGGGTTACTTGTTAAGGTTACACGTTGGTTGTTAAGGTTATACGCGTTGATTGTTAAAGTTACGGGTTGCTTGTTAAGATTATACGCGTTAATTGTTAAGGTTAAGGGTTGCTTGTTAAGGTTACGCGTCGCCAAGTGATTTACGTGTAGCTTGTTAAGGTTACGGGTTGGTTGTTAAGGTTACGTTTTGGTTGTTAAAGTTACGGGTTACTTGTTATGGTTACTGGTTACTTGTTGAGGTTACGCGTTGGTTGTTAAGGTTATACGCGTTGGTTGTTAAAGTTACGGGTTGCTTGTTAAGGTTATACGCGTTAATTGTTAAGGTTACGGGTTGATTGTTAAGATTACGTGTTGCCAAGAGATTTACGTGTAGCTTTTTAAGGTTACGGGTTGCTTGTTAAGGTTACGCGTTGGTTGTTAAGGTTACACATTGGTTGTTAACCCGTAACCTTAACAAGCAACGCGTAACCTTAACAAGCGACCAGTAACAAACAACCCGTATAACCTTAACAACCAACTCGTAACCTTGACAACAAATGCGTAAACTTAATAATAAACGCGTAACCTTCATATTAACGGAATCCGAAAGAAGTTTCAAGAACCACGCACTGATATTCCACCATTGCAACTAATTATAAGCCAATTAGCCCGAAATTTAGCTATATGTACATATAATTTCTAGATTATTCCGTCATTCGCAACTGATTATAAGCCCAACTAGTCCAAAAATTTAACGATATTTACACATGATTTCTTAATTATTTCACAGTAACCAAAATATTATGTATAACGGATGGCTGTTAGGACTTCTCTGATCACCCAATCTCATCGGTACAAAATTCAAGGAAAAAAACAAGAAAATTCATAAAGAAATCAAATAATTCGTTCCTTCTTGAAGATCAGCTATCAAGTCCTACACAAATCCAGCTCTTTCTCCTCCTTTCCCCTCCTCTCCTTGTGGCCTCGTCTCCTCAAAATGCGAAATCTAATTTCCTATCTCCAGCCATGAAAAGAATCCTCAAAAGAAACTATAATGAATTTCCTTAGAATAAGTCAAACCCTCATCCCTCTCCTCTCTCCTCAGATCCAAACCCCTAACCACTCGTCGTCATCATCATCATCATCATCATCATAAGTTTTTTCACAATTCTTTCTTCACTTCCCGCCACCAGAACCAGGAGCTCCAGCACGCTGGAGAATAACAGGAGGAGGGCGGCGGCAGGTGGAGAGGTGGGGGAAGGAGGAGGGAGAGGGGAGGGATTGCATGGTTAGAGAGAAAGAAGGGGTATTATAGTCTTTACCTGTGTAAAATTCTTGGGCTTTGTGTTTTGGGGGCTCAGAGAACAAAAAGTTTATTTTTGGGGGTAAAGTACCCGTTTAAAAAGTCTTAGGGGTGGGAGGCACGTTTTCTTTGGTTTTGGAGGCTGGAAGCATTTTCTCCTAAAATAAAATAAAGATTCCAAAGAACTAAGCAAGAAAGATAGTTCCAGCCTAGGAGCAGATGAACGATAATGAACAAACTAAAAATATCCCTACTTTTCTTTCATTCATGATTTTATTTTGTATGGTTTCATATGTTACGTTTTGTTGGGGTTAAAGGCTACCTGCGCATCAGCACAAATTATATCAGTTGACACATGAGGGAGGAGAGCAAAATGAAAACCAGATTGGTATTGTGGCATTTTTGGGTACAACGTACGAAAGACTCAATATTAACTTCAGAGTCAAAAGGTGACAAGTGAAATGAAAAAATTGGCTCTATTGCAGTCAAACTTTTCGGAAGTATAGACAGAACTACATCCCAAATTTCAGGAAAGTCATAAATTAGTACTCCACACAGTCCAATGTAATCTAGTACCTGCAAGTTACTTTCAAACAAAAAATGAAAATAAAATGCAACATCCATTTTAGGGAAGTCTTAAAATGTGGTCTGGCAGCCACTTTTGTAGAGTTCCCTTTCATTTTTGTTTACTAAGTTTGTCTTGATTGGTTAAAGGGTCTGGAGAAGTTAATTATTTGCTAGCAGAGACTGGTACATTCCTATTTCACTATTTGTTTTCATTTAGATCATGGTAATGGAACAAGCCCATTTACTTCAGTTGGTTTGCCTGATTTTATGAGGTGAAGATTTTGTGACCTTTAGTTGCAGAGTTCCTCACATAAAATTGGTATTTATCTTGTGTTGTCAGCTAAATGATACATAATATTTCAGTAACTATCATCCTTCTTTCCAGTGCAGAACTGGTCTTACATGAAGAAATACATTACAATGATCTCGTGACCTCTGTTGATTATGATACTAGCTCAGTTGAGACTGAGGATAATGATACAAAGGATCAGACGAGCAAAGCAACACCAGAAGGTATATTTTTTTGAGCATTCCGATCCTTTCCATATCTTTCATTTCACCCTACATATACACTTGTTATTTTGAATCATTTAAAAAGGGTGGCCCAGCGCACAAGTCTCCACCATTTGAGTTCTGGGGAGGGTCAGTCTTACCTTCGCTTTGCGAGGAGGCTGTTTTCGAGTTTCGAAACCGTGACCTACAGGACACAAGCCAACAACCTTACCATTGCGCCATCAATTAGTCCCATATCAAAAGAATAGATGGGTATATATGTGATCGTTGGGAACCAAGTAGCAAATGCTTGCATTTTTGGCAGTGGATCAAGCGAACAACATGTTGCATGCAATGGGTCCCACAGCTTACATTGAGCCAATGGGCTCGCTGAACCGGGGTGTGACAACCCTCATTTTGAAATCATGTGCATTTGTATTTATATTAACTCTATGAACTCAGAAAAGTTGCTCTTTGTTGGGTGTAACTGTAGGATATGATAGTTGTTATTTAAGAAATGACCCTTCAGAAAACTGAATTAGATTTTGGTCAAAGATTTATTGTTTTTGTTGTTGAATTGAATAGAAGTATAATGCAGTCAAGAAAGCAATGGTCACCTTTTTTCTTATTGAAATTTATGCTGTTATGCCTTGGCAGGGCAGTTCAAGATGGTTCTTTTAAATTTGTTTCAAAACTCGTGGTTGCATTTTTATATGCAACCTGTTAATTTTCTTTTGACATATTTGCATTCAGTATTCTAGATCTATCTCCTAGTTATAGGTTGGCTAATTGGAAGGTTCTGTCTTACTTTGATGCACAGAGTACATCATTTCTATTTTTCCAACAAAAATCGGTTCTACAAGGTTTTCTGTATTTACGCTTTTTGCATAGTCTTTATACCAGGACTTTAATTTCTTTCAGTTTCAGTTAAGGCGACCAATAATAGTGATCATGGAGACCCTAATGATCCTCGTGTGAGACTGAAACGTGATTGTGTGGGTGTGCTGGCAGCATTTAAGCTTAGTAATCCTTCTCAGCACCTCGTTGTTGTGGCGAGTACTCACATTTATTGGTAAGTTTTCTTTGTATAACTCAAAACATTTATCCATTGTCTCAAAAACAATAATAATAATAATAATTGCCCTTTGTTTATTACTTGAAGAAATTCATGAAATCATTTCTTTTTGTTTAACTTATTAGGGCATAACTTTTGTCTGGAAGTTATGAAGTTTGAACTTTCGAGTTCTCGATATTTGCTTATATGTTTGGCTATTATCACAACTTTTTCCTCTGAATTCGTTGACCCTTGAGCTGAGCAATAATTTATTCTCCCGCTATTGTAGGGATCCAGAATGGATTGATGTAAAGCTTGCTCAAGTGAAGTATCTTCTGCTGAGACTTACTCAGTTCAAGGAACTTGTTTCAAACAAATACTGTTGCACACCTTCAGTGATTGTCACGGGTGATTTTAATTCTACTCCTGGTGACGAGGTTTGTTTTCTTGCTTTTCTGTTGTTTTCCTTGTTCTCTCTTGAAAATATAACACCGCATTTCGTGAAAATTGAGGAAGGAGGAGAAAAATTGGAGAGGAGAGGAGAAGGGAAGATAAGAAAACCCCAGGCAATGGCCCTCAAGGAATGAATAATAGATTTATATTTAATTCAACATCTCAATTTTTAATCATGGCTAAACTTGTTATGCCAAAGTACACAGTAGTCATATTTGTAGTCTAAACAACATAGTTCTAGCTTATCAGAACTCCTCTAAAAAATTAGCTCCAGTAAAAGAAATGATAAATCCTAATCGAACTAAAATTCTTATCTAAGACTAGTAACTAAAGATAAAGCTAGAGACAATGACTCGAATAAACTAATTCCATCTTTACTAAAACTTACATATTATATACTTATAAGTTATAAGAAACCCTATCTAATTTAAAATAGATTTTTAAAATATCTCCTATGAGGTTTTACATGCATTAATGGATCTTTCATTGTATATCTACATCGATTCTCCATCTCCCTCTGTGTCCTCATCAACTCGATAATGGCTCACATGAAGGCAGAATGAATCTGTTGCAAAATCGTGATGATTTTAAAGGAATCATAAAACAAAATTTCACTTAATCTCATAGTTCATACAACACGATGCATTCAACTGATTAGATTTGCAAAAAAAATCAGGCACGTCAAATTCCCAATTTTTGACGGTTGGGGCATAAAACTCCACTTCATCTTACAATATCTCTTCAAGTAGTGACATAGTAACTCTGAGATTTTTCCATTCAGGTTTACAGATATCTTGTATCTGCAAATGCTGCTGCCGAGTCTTCAGGATCCCCATATAAACTCTGCAGCCTTTACGGTACAAATGGAGGAGAACCACCATTCACAAATGTTACACCGGGGTTCACAGGAACTCTAGATTACATATTCTTATCAAGCAGGGGCTACTTGAAACCGGTCAGTCTACTGGAACTTCCAGGTCCAGAATCAGCAGACATTGTTGACGGACTTCCAAATTTACATCACCCGAGTGATCATCTGCCCATTGGTGGTGATTTTGAGGTCCTTAGGTTTTCAAGCTCGACTAAGTTGCATGAGGTCGAAGATGATCTTGTCAAATTGAAGATCGAGGAACAGAAAGATTAGACACTGCTCTGTCTGTCGTATGAGCATAGAGTTATATTTATGATTTCATAGGTACCGTCAATTATTTTTTCGGAAAAATTAATAAGAATAATTATAAAGCTGAGTATTGACACATTTTTGTATCTGAGGGCCAAAGCCAAGTGTTTCCTTCAGAGAATATTAGTCTTCTGAGATTTATATGCTGAGAATTCTAAGGCTAGCTTAGTGCTCAGTGCTGGGGACGTACTTATTGTTTCATTTGAGGGTAGAGAAAATAAACTTTTTTTTAGAGATCTTAACAAATTATTGTTCATTGGCAGACAAGGGGTAAATGAATTCATTAGAACGTTTCTGGTTGTATGATTTTACTGGTGCTGATGATTCAACTCCCTGAAGGCAAAATAATGAGGTCCCACTTAACAAAGCGTGAGCTCCTGAACTTTTTTTTAAGATAAACCATAGGCAGAAAATTATATACCTACTTTTGACATTCTCAAATGCATGCGAACGCAGTTACAAGGCCCACACAACAATGGAATATTTTAGATGCTACCATAGACCACTAAGCTACACCCTTCACAACACTGCAACTCACAATACTACGCCACCACCGGGATAGAGAAGTAGGGTTCAACACCCTCGGCAGCGTTCACATACTCATCGCTGACGTGCCACTTCTGAAACTGCCGAGCTTTCTTCATCAAATACAGGGCAGAGGAAGCCAGGCCTTTCAAGCACACCATGCTCCTTTTCCTCGCTTTGCTTCGCTCGACACCCCTCCTCTTGGCCCCAGAGGCCTCTGGAGGCAAATGCGAGCGTCGGCCACTGGGGGGTAGCAACGTGATTTTGTCGGAGCCCTTCGTTGCTGCTGAAGATGGCCTGAAAAAGGTGGCAATGATGGTTTGGGAGGCCATGGATGATGGATGCCGCTGCTTCGATCAGTTTTTTTGACTTTTGAGGCTCTGAGGTGAGTGTGGGAGGAGATGAGTGCATATATAGAGAGAGGGTTGGCAAAGGAAAAAGGATGTAATTATCAACAACTTGGCTAATGACTGTAGAGCCCACGTGATTGGTAGGCCAATATTGTAGATCACAGGGCTATAATGGTAATGTTGAAGTGATATGTCTGATTCCTGTACTGCGTTTTGTGGCAAGTGATAACTGATACAGCCTGCGATTAGTTGGGTAAATCTAGTTGAGGAACAGGTCAGTACACGCTAGAAGATATGTATGATAAAAAAACCCAATGGAATAAAAATTTAACCTTGAGCCAGCACAAAAAAAAAACTACGCAGGAAACGTTCTAGGACAAGAATAATAACAGAATGGGTAATCTCTTGTAAATGTAGTGCAAGAAACTTGGAAGGTAAAGGTAAAGGAACTCGCTAACGCGGCGCAAGAATTAGAGAAGAAATAAGGAACTCTTATTTGCGCAAGAAGTGATCATAGGTTCAGGATTTCCCTCTTAACATAGTAAGTAGAAACTTTGGGAAAATATTTCCAGTAGTCTTTTACATGTCACCTTTATCTGTGTCATCGTCAAACATCGATGAGATTTTTTTCATCCCAAAAAACCTGGTCCATAAACAGATGAGCTGAAGTTTGACAGTTAGCAAATTGACACTCAACAATATGAGCAGATTCGAATATTTTTATTTCTCACAGTTCAGGCATGTACACGGGTTGGTTCGAAAACTCACCAGTCGTCGAAATTTACCGATCTTTTTTTTTCCCGACGGTTAAATACCTGGCAGTTATCCACAACTGCAGGCTTGCTTATTACATCAGATTAGTTTCAGAATGAGAGAGCAAATAAAGAGATTTTACATCATGTACACAAGCAGAGTAGTAACTTAATAAACAAAAAATTTCACTGGCAAATAATCATGATATTGGATCTCCCATATTGTGTGAGAGTGACGAGTCAAACGAAGCAATCCACTGTGAGTAATGGCTCTTTCTGGCTGAGCGCAAGTTGGTCCTCCAACTTGGGGTTGAAGATGACAACAGATGCCTGCCTTGTTTTTCAGGGATTTCTCTGTGGTCCAGATATGCGTACGGACTCATGTCTCACTGGCAAATAATCAGCAGGTCGAAGGACTTGTTCCAGACCCTTCTAAACTAAAATTTCTGGCTTCAGATTTTTTGTGTTCGGCACGCTGGTCACACTAAGCTTCAAGTTAATTCACCCGTCGAAAACAACAACAAAGCCTTCGTACCAAAATTTTGGGGCCAATTACACGAACCCTGTTCTTCTATTCAGTTTCATATCATTCTTAATTGCTTCCAACCAGATTCTCTTAGGCATGCCTCTAGACCTCTTCGCTATATCAATTATAACCCTCAAAGTTATTTCTCCTAATCGGTTCATTTTGTGGGCTCCGTAGCACAAGGTTGAACCATCTCGATTGATTTTCTCTCGTTTTAGCCTTAATAGGAGCGACCTACAACCTTGTACAAAGACACTCGTTATTCTCACCTCTTGGGGTACGTCCACCACAAATTAAGAATTATTGACCTTATAACCGTCCTATAGAATTTACCCTGGGAATCAATTCCTTGCGTTAGAAAGACGCAGGGGGGGGCAGAATCGATAATCCGGAACATTCTTTAGTTCAAAGTAGGAAGATGATCCTAATTAAAATCCTGTCCCGGTGCAAAATGGCAAGGGAGAATGATCCTTTTGTTTTGGTCATGGATTCGCATGCCAACAACATGTAAAGGGCCAAAGAAGAGCACGTCATGATTCCAACAGCTACCAGATATAATACCTAAACCCCTCAAAAACTTTTTGAGAGGGAACTGTTGTTCAGCATCAGCACATCATCCACATTATGTACTGGCTGCAGAAATTTCCACCGCCCAATAGAAAAGAGACGGGCAACCACACGATTCTGAGAGCAAGTTGGTGATGGTAGCTTAGATACGAAGGTGATGCTTGCGCATTTAATGCATTAAATGTTGTTGGATTGATGAATGCACGGAAACAAATATTCAACTTCAGTTTAACCAGACTGAAAGAGTAGGCTTGGAAGCTCTATCGCGCTGTAGAAACTGGGAAGGAGCCACTTTAGACTGAATCGAATTGAAGGACGTGCATTCAAAATTATGTTATATCTAATCAATTTACTTGATCCGCTCTGTTCATTCTGATGATGACGTTCAAACAAAAATTAGGCGCATTGGGTATAGTTACTCATGTATCAAGTGGTTGTAAATTAACGATTTTACACTAGTACATCTAAAGCGACAATAAAAAATATGTGTTAGAAGCATTGGCAGGGCCGGCCCTGGGGTAAGCCCACCAAGCCCCGGGGCTGGGGCAACCCAGGGCCGGGGGGCAACTAGCCGGTGGCATACATACTCTCATGGGACCTCGCCGGAGTCGGAGGCAGTGCCGCCGCCTCATCCACCCCATGCGACCCTCTGGAACTCTCGCAAGCGATCAGGTGACGAAGAAGAAAAAAAATCTTGAGAATCGATTTCTATTGAATTTTTGTATTTTCCCCCTCCTAATTCATGTTTATTTACTATCATCGATTTGATTTGCAAAAAAGAAAATTGTGGAGGGTGTTGTGTGTGAGGGAATTGGGATCCGATCGAGGTGATTGCTTAGCGTTACCGGCACGAACTGGGGACCCAAAGATGTCTGCCCTACCTTATTATTATTGAGCCTAGGATTCAATTTCCCCTTTTTTGTTTCTTTTTTATTATTATTAATATTAATATATGTATGTATGTGGCAACGTGCAATTAGAACTAGTTTTATATTTATTTCCATCGTTTTGTGACCTAATTCAGTTAGATATTTTATGTGACCAAGCATTATGTTCGGGGGATATTGATTAAGAGAAAATAGGAGAAGGTAAAATGAAGGAGTAGAATGTGGAAGAGGCTAAGAGCGTGTTTGGAAATTATAGATTGTAATACCATTTGAAATTGTGGATTGTAATACCACTTGGATTATAGTCCTGCAAGTGTTTGGTAAGTTTAGTAGGTTATAATCCGTTTTCAAACTTTGACCTCGTTCTTGATTTGGAGGCCAAGAATGAGGATTGGGTTCTATTGTGCTTGCGGATGCCGAGAACGAGAAGTGGCTCCCTGAGGTTAGTTTCCTGCTCGATTTCTGACTGCTCGGTTATAAAAGGGAGCTTGACCACTCTGAGTAAAAGGAGAAGAATAAGGATTGGTTCTTTGATTGAGAAAATTGGAAGGGATTTATTTGGAAGGAAAGACACTTAAATTTGTTTTTGAATCTATACAAAATTCCTTTTTTTAAACTTAATTAAATTCTACTTTAAAGTAGAGTTGGGATGTGTTTAGTGATAAGTTTAACAAATATTAATGGTTAGAAAGTTATAAATTTAATCACAAGGGAACATTCAGTTAAAATTTTTGACGTTTACATGATCCTGAGGATAGTAACTGCCAAGTTTGAACAACTTGTGGTGTTTATTTGCCACAAAAAAAGAACTCATAGTATCTAATTTCTAAAACGGGGATAATTTCTAGTATTTAAGTGTCATTTAGCCTTTGTGAAATGTGTCAATGTTACCACTTTAGCTTTATCTTATGCTTGGAGTAGTGATGCTTTACCAAATGTACCTTTGTTCTCTTTATGGTAGACTCTTTGTCGCTTCGGAGAAAGTTTTAACGTTTTTGCTCTGCTGTTAAAAGAGCTCATACTACAAGAGCAACAAGGTTTTCTAACTGACAAATGCCCTTTTTTTTAACTTGTGCCGGGATAATTTCTTCCCATAATTCATTTCCCAGAGGCACACAATTGTTTAAAAAAAACTTTCAAAACGGGGATAATTGTTCGTACCAAATTTTTAATATAAGGGGCAATCAAAATTGGATTGGGCTAGGGCAACCCAAACCTCGGGGCCGGCCCTGAGCATTGGAACGCCATGTTTTTTTATATTAAAGATGGATGTTCTAAGACGTTTAGATCATGATGAATAGAGCAGATGGTCCATTGCAATAGCTCAATCCATGCATCGAGAGGTGCGTTCTTGGATTCAATCGAAGGTGGCTCCTTACAATCATATTTCCCAAATTTACCTTTCTGGAACCGCAGTAGCCTAGTATAATAATTTGAGACATGTATCCGATCTTAGTTTTAAGGCCTTGCTAGTGAATATTTGCCATACTTCTAACTTAACCATTGAATTCACAAGGTATATTTCTTGTTTCTATTTTTCCATTCTTCCGTGCTTAGTGAACATTATGCAGGATGATAGGTGGTGCTTCTTTTGTTGAATTATTATAGATTATATTCAAGTTCAAGCAAGCAGAAAGTGATTTTAGAAACGCCAAGTAGAGCATTTTGACTAGGAGCTGCAAGTAACGTCAAAACATGAGGGCTCACAAATTTAAAGTTTTCTCCAAAGAAAAAGAGAGATGAGGGCTTAATAAAAATAACTTCCATTTAGAATATTGCTTAGAAAACCTGTGGAATTGGGGAAAATCCCAATGGAATGGGAAGCTTCCATATTTATAGATAAAGGTGAGGTAAAACTTGTAGAAAATGAAGTTCAAAGTCGCAGTAAAAATAAGAAATTACAAGACGCAACAAGATGAGAGAAGTCAATTGTTTTCTATGGCATACCCAAAATTTCTCCCTCTTATAGAGTCATGCATCTATCTCCTAACATATTACATAAAAAGTCCAGCAACTATTTTCTACAGTCAAAGCTGATCATAGACGTCAATCATCGGATGAAGTCTGAAGTACAGTACTCAGTAAGAAAATCTCATGCCTCAATTTCTTGATATATATTTAATCAGATGGTTGAGTATCAGGCTCTTCATGTGTCCCCCAATATCAGAATATATAGCAACTAGCATCTCCCCCTGCTGATGCTTGATCACATCCAATTACAATATACTATATATAATAAAGCTAATTAAACAGTGCCCAAAAGTTTTTTTTAAAAAAAAAGGGGTTCACAAAGCACCCTACAATTTGGGTACAATTTGGGAACTGTGGGTGATCTAGATGGTTAGGAGGTTTCAATATGGCTCCCGAAGTATTGGATTCGATTCCTTCCTGTATAAAAAAGAAAAAAAAAAAAGTAAACTACAATTTAGCCCTTGCGCACCCTAGCTCTGAATAAATAAATAATTATTACAATAGTGTGATAAAAGTAACTAAAATCAGAATGTCATATCATCCAATAAGAAGCCAATCCATGCTAACTTACGCAAGCACATGTCCAATAATGATGCCATCAAACCTACAACCACTATCATGACTGTATGTTTTATGGATAAACTCTATAGAAAAAAACTCCCAGATTCTAAGCAAACCCAAGAATGAACAAAAGAACAGAAATAAATCAACCACAAACTTGTTAGAAATCAGCAGCACCTCCACCTATCAAGCCATCATCACTACAGTTCTCACCTACTCTATAGTGTTCACCAATCAACGTAGGAAATTCTATTTAAGGGGCCAAAGATGAGCGTGTGTATCATCCCAAGCCACCGAGAAAGAATAAAAGAAAGAGTGAAAAGCTTGTGGATGCAGAGAGGGAAAAATAAAGAGTAGTGTGGTGAGATCCCAGTAGCAGAGAGAGAAAGAGAGAGAGAATATTTGTATTTGAGAGTATAGTGTGTTTGTACCACTAAAGAAATAATAATAATATATTTCTTAGTGTCAAACACTCCCCCCAACTCAACAAAACTGACCTTATGGTAGGAGTTTTCCCCCCCTCTGGCTAACCAATGATAACGTCTTAGCATAACATTGGCCGGCATTGGGCCAACTCTTGGATCGCATAATCTCTACCACCGAAGCACCTATCTTCCAATCCCTTGAAGACGAAGAACAGGATTGTCCATCTATAAGATACCCACTGAGAACAGTTGACAGCACCATTGCAGGCATCAGAAATGCCATTACGGACCCCTCACATCTAGCTGGATAGACCTGAGCGCCATGGCATATATACGATGGCGAGAACCAGGGTGATGGAGCGAGAGATCGGTACGACTTTCATTTTAAGTCATGGGAAAAATAGTACAAGCCAACATGATGATGCTCCTACCATTGTTGCCAATGCTTTTGCAGAGGCAGAAATTACAGGAAAAGGAAGCAAAAGAAAAGGATGACTATATATGTCATATTTGGTACGTCATATTTCGACAAAAAGAACATGCAACAATCTGATGATGAACAACGAAAGAATCATTGAACTTTGACTAATCACTCTACAGCCAGCATATATCCTGCTTCCTTACTGAGAAAATACCCAAGGAAGGATTCTGGATGGAATTTCAGTGTCGAAGGAGCTGATGTTGTCCTTGCATATAATAGTTAGAGAAAGGTCTGTAACTCACACCCTGTAGTGATATTGAGTTTCTGTCGGTCGACCGCACGTGGCTCTGCGATCGACTGCGAGTCGGGCTGGGCCAAACCCTGTAGTGATCTTATCATTCCTTCTGGTTAGGAAGTCCAATGCCTTTTTATTGTGTTTGATCAAATCATCTCAAATTGTCTTTTTTCTTCTTAATATCGATGCGCTTAGCCTCCAAATTTTTTTTATGATGCATTTTTTAATCTTTTCTCTTAGCATATATCACTCGTCCATCTCAACATTCAAGATTTTAGTAAGTTTATTTTTGAAATATCTTATTTGATGTCATGTGGGTCTTATAACTCCCCTATAGAACTATTTCCATCTCAATAGGGTATTTTCTACAAATCATGTAAGTATTTGGAAGCATTCCTCCATCTTAACGATTATGATTCCTTTTCAATAAACCATATAATTGTTGATCTCCACACCTCGATGAATAACTGAACATAATCAACAAAATAATTATTTCTTCATGCTTTAATATTCATCAATTTCTGTTTTATACTCAAATATTATTATTTGTATCGTGTTATTTATTTGCGCTCATATAAAATCCTCAATTCAAGGAATTTTCTAAAATTTA
>NC_033803.1:638243-650043 GCF_001876935.1 Asparagus officinalis
CTTAAACAAAGAATAATTAAAGGTTACAAACATGAGCTATAGAAAGCCCCATCAACTCATTTTGTCAAGAAACAATATACGCACTATCGTATTTTTTAAGCGATATTCATCATATGCAGAATATAATTCACTTACATCAAATAAAAATTGTTACCCATCGCAAGTGATCCAGACATTTAGTAGGTTTCAATATGAGGGTCACATTCTCGAGTTTAAGTCAGAATTACGTTATTAAAAAAAGTATAAAAAATAATAACAAATTCACCATTTCTGGGATACTTTCGTAGCATAAAATATATATTTTTCACGCAATTACAGCATATGATTCGCTAAAAATATCTCCGTGTAATAAATGAATTTTAATTTGAGATTCTTAACAATTTTCCTAATTACTCATTAAACAATTTATTTCAGGGGCAAAAAAAAAAAGAAGAAAAAAAAAGTAAGGAAAAACTGGGGAAAAAAAACATTTTTTTAGTCTTTTCTAGCATCGCGTGCAACTCACGCGCGCGTACCTCACGCGCCCAAGAGATAATACCTCCCCTCCCTCAAAAAAAGAGAAACTGGAAAAAAGAAAAAGAAAAAAAGAAAAATGATAGCGGCCGCGGCCTCTCTCGCCACCGCCTCCTCCTCCTCCCTTGTCCGCCCCATCTCCACCTCCCTCCTCCCCCTCCTTCGTCGCCTGCACCGCCTCCGGTGGGTCCCGCCTCCATCCCCCCCTCGCAAACACCGTTTCCTCTGCACCAAAACCCTAGCCACCGCCGAAGTCAAAACCAGCGACGTCGCCGTCGAGAAAGTTCGAGAGTTCAAGAAGCGTCTGAGGATCTCGGAAGTCAAGGGCGGCCCTGACGAGGGCTTGGACCGGCTAGGGCAGAAGCTCACGGTTCGAGGCTGGGTTCGGACCTGCAGGGCTCAGAGCAGCGTCACCTTCATCGAGGTAACAAATGAAGTTGATTTTGGGTTGGATAAAGCATTATTTAATCACGCATTTGTTAATGTCGTAGGTAAATGATGGATCTTGCTTGTCGAATATGCAATGCGTAATGAGCTCGGACGCCGAGGGCTATGATCAGGTATTCTTTGAATCAAAATCATCAGACGGATAATTTGGGGGTAAATTGGTGCTAGAACAAAGAAATGCTTAGCAAACAAGTGGAGTTTTGAGAATCCAGTCACTCATGTTAAGGGTGTTCGCTTACATGCACTTATAGCTCAATTTTTTTTTACTATTGCTGCTTTGTCGGTAGGTAGAAGCTGGTACTGTTGCTACTGGCTCGTCTATACTTGTGGACGGAACTATTGTGAGCAGTCAAGGATCTAAACAGAAAGTGGAGCTGAAGGTGGAAAGACTACAGATGGTACTAAAACTATTCCTGGCTTGTTACTACTTGCAGTTGTTAATAGCGAACGTATAAGTTAGGAAGAGGGAAAATACGTTGCACCTTAATGATCAAATGAACACAACAACGGAAGGTTGCATTATCAAAAAGTTTTGAGAAATATATTTGCATGTTCTATGTGAACTTAAGATACATCTCTATGCTACAAGCCGCACTTCCGAATTATTATTGCTGCATATAAATACTAGAATGAAACCAGTGTTATGATCTAAAATGTTTTTATGCATGTGCAGCATAATAACCTGCACAACACTGTAAAACATATTATGCTTCTAGAAATGTTCGCTTGATCTCCATATATTTTGTCAGCTTCTTCTTTTTAAACTTTCATGTTGCACAAAAACCCGCATCATTTTTCCTATTTTTGTGTTTTATCTTTTCTTGTCAGTTAATATGAAACTTGCGCTGTCTATTCCCTCTTATGTGCTTGACTTATGTACTAGATGGAGTTTCCAATGCTAAAAGTGATAATGTCTTGATGTTCATATGACGAAAATCCTCTCTTTTTGGCAGCTTAAGCAGAAAAGTTGTCAAGGGATTTGAGGCAGTTGTATATTAGCCCTAATTAATGAGCTGAACCATTTGTTGTTGCTAACACTTAAGGATGTCCTTCTTCTGAAATTTGATTTTATAATTCATGGATACTTTTCTGCATTTGTCATTGGACTGAGGACTTTATGTAATAAAGTTCACTTAAACCTTTTGTGTTTTGTTTTATCTTTTACAGATTGGTACGAGTGACCCATCCAGTTATCCTATCCAGAAGAAGAGAGCAAGCAGAGAATTTTTGAGAACCATTGCTCATCTGCGTCCTCGGACAAATACATTTGGTGCGGTATGATCTTACTTTTTGCGAGATAAGGTTGTTATGATCCTTCATTTAGCTTGACAGATTATATCCTCCTAGTTACTTACAAAAAAAGATTTATTTGTTAAGTTTCTAAATCGCAACTGAATATCCATGACCTTTTGATCCATTAACCAGAACACTTTTTAAGATAATTTGTAAAAGTTGATTGTTTGCAAATGATAAACATTAAATCAAGCAATAGGGTATCAATCTTTATTTATTAATTCTTTTGGTTCTGCATCAAAAGTAATCTGCCTTGGACATTGCATGAACAATCAAACTCAAAGTTCGAGATTTGTATCAAGGGATATTTGAAAGTCGAAGCATGTCTTGAAGTAATGATACAATAATTTCATCGATACATCTAAGAACATCTTAGTTATGCTCACAGGGAGTCACTGGGAAGTAGTCCTGAGCAACAGCTTGGTGAACTTTTAACTTATTCTGTGAAATTCTCAAAAGAATGACATTAATAAACTAAATGATAATGCTTGAAGATCCATTCTCTTACTTATCTCAGTGAAAAATTATATGTTCTTAAAATAGGCCAATGCCTTAAGCTGGTATTTTTGTTTTTCTGTTTCTACTTGCACGTGGGGCTCATTTTCATCTGAGTAAAGAAGTTGTTGATCCAATACATGTTGTGTGATGTTTGTCTAATGGATGCTTGCTGTAGGTTACAAGAGTGAGGAATGCATTGGCATATGCAACTCACAAATTTTTCCAGGAAAACGGGTTTGTTTGGATTTCAAGCCCAATTATTACCGCCTCAGATTGCGAAGGAGCTGGTGAACAATTTTGCGTCACTACTCTGGTAAGAATGATAATATATCCATTGCTTCCTACAACTTCTTTTTTACTATATGTAACAAATATAGACATCTGCTTTCAGTAGAAGTTATCATTTCATTGAATAGTCGTTTAATTACATCATTATACTTCACTGCAGAAAACAAAACAATGACTAGGTTTTGATCTCATTTTCACAGCTTATTCTGTATGGCTTATATACCAGTTTAATATATTTGTGTCTCCAGGCCATCTGTTCATTTCTTGCACTGGTGGTGCACATCAGAAGCATTTAGGGTTAATAAATAATTTCTTCTACTTGGGTTTTCTTCCAATGATTGATAGTATACTCTAGTTAGCAATTGAAAGAAACATGTCTCACTTGCATGTGTAATTGACTTGGTGTTTTACTGGGTTTAGAAGTTTACCTGCTGTTGATGTGGATTTAGGTATCTATTGAACCCATATCTCTTATGACCTTATAGTGCCTTTGATTGTGGAACTGTCAGACCTCTTAAACATAATTCCTGTTCTAACAAGTTCATATCTGTCCCTTCTCTTTCATATGACAACTTCTCCACCAGCATTCTCCTTCCCTGCTAATCTCTGTATTAATCTAACTTATCTTTTTATCTTCTTCATTCTAATCCCTAGTTGTCTAGAGGACAGGATACCAATTTTGCATGATCAACTTATCATTGTTTTGGTTTCTGCAAAAAAGGCACGGGTTTAAGGCAAATGGATTTGATGCAAGTGGATCATCTTCTATATAATTTCTTGCATATTTGTTCTTTTGTCTTATAGAATGTTATTATTGGCAAGATGGAAAAGAGAGAATATGACCAGTTTGATTCTGCACCAAAATAACTCTCTCTTATATACCTAGTTGGATAGCATTATTAAGAGAAACCAAAGTTGTAGCAATAATTATAAATCTGATATTTTTGTCTGACTCCCTTATTGCTTATGATTTTATAGATTCCAAGCACTCGGGAAAGTACTGATTGTCCTAGTAATACAATTCCTGCTACAAAGGATGGCAAAATCGACTGGTCACAGGTGAGTTTATTTCTCTTTTCTTATAACCTTTATTTCTTCATCAGAATCAATATATTTTTTGTATCAAGCTTGCTTGTAGTACTTCACAAGTGAGTATTTCCTATGTTTCAAAATTGATCAGAAAAATAAGCTCAGTATTTTTATAAAAAAAAAATTTAAATTGATTGTTAATGATTTAAATGGATGGGAAAATTTTGGTATCTAAATAGGAGGACGTGAAGACTTAGATATATGAAACAGCAAGGTTTGGTCAAACTGAGAAGCTTCACATTTTTGCCTCTTCATGTCATAGTGCCTACCCGTTACAAAATTTTAAAGTGCACGCTTCCCCTTTGGGACAGTAACCTTGTTTGTATAAGGATATGTAGTTTAGTTATGAAATACAACAATGTTGATATATATTAATATAATGATTGTATAACATGTCATTTTCATAGCAAGTTAGCAACTGTTAGCTTGTGCAGTTAGCTTGTGCATGTTTTTGAATCCAGAACTCTCTTTGTGCTTTTATTATGACCGGAAACTAAGTTGCCACGTTTCTTAATCTAGAATTTCTTCTAGAATCTATGTTATGCCGTTTTACTTTCTTTCTTTAGTATTGATATATAATATATAATCTATAATACTGCTACTGGGATCGTGCATGCTGAGAATTTGTCGTTATTGTGTGGACTATTATATTCGAAACATTCATGCATTGATTTACTCAAGTTACTCCAAGTATGATTGTTTTGTTCTTTAACCAATTAGAAACGTGACCTTTCTCAAGCAATAATGAAATCAAGTGGTGTGAGGTATATTAGTTCTGTAAGATATAAATTTTAAACATCCTGAACTTCATATCATCCGGAAAACTGGGAATATAACAAGTTTGTAATTTGTTTGAGTCAGTCACGTGTCAATATGCTGTGAAATTCTCTTGACTCAATGACAATTAACTGAGGTGACTCTTGAGTGTGTGAGAAATAAAAGTCTGTCAAATGCCTGGACGACTATTGGCTTCATTAGTAGCTCAGTCTTGCTCATTCAGACACATGATACCCTTATATTAAACTATTGAAGAGTAACAAGGAGAAGTGAATGCTTTATCTAGAACTATGGTTTAATCTCAGGTTTGAAGAAGGCATTTTCCGAAGTGCTAAATTGAAGAGCAATCTTCTTCTATTGCCATGCATAAACCGTTCATTATGTGTGCATGTGTAGTATTCTATTTACCTTCTTTATGTTTCCAAATGCTAATGAAGTGTACTGACCTCTTTTCTTTGTGCATACTAGGACTTCTTTGGCAAACCAGCGTTTTTGACGGTATCAGGACAGCTCAATGCAGAAACATATGCATCTGCTCTCTCTGATGTATGATTACCTTTCCTTTTCCAGATTTTGATTCTAAATATGTTAGTTTGATGACTATCTGGATGTTTATAACCCCGATGAGTCTCAGGTATACACATTTGGTCCTACTTTTAGGGCAGAGAATTCCAACACTTCGAGGCATTTGGCTGAATTCTGGGTATTTCAAATTTCTTAGTCAATATTACTGCTTTCAGATCCATTACTTTCTTAACTGACACTTGGCATTTTTCTTTCTGCTTTGTAATAGATGATAGAACCTGAACTTGCTTTTGCTGATCTAAATGATGACATGGCCTGTGCAACTGCTTATCTCCAGTATGTAGTAGGTTTTCTCTTCGTGTCTCTTGACATCATTTACGCTTAGGCCCACACTGTATCTTCTTTTTTTGTGTGCAAAGGTCTCTTTCTCCCTCATCCCCTCTCTCTCATTCTTGAGTTGTTTGTCTTAATGTTATATTGCGATTCTTATGTAGGTAAAGTATGTCCTCGATAACTGTAAAGAAGATATGGATTTCTTTAACACATGGATTGAGAAAGGAATTGTGGAGAGATTGAAAGTAATCTCTTTGACTCATTGCTCAACTTCTCTTAGTTATTTTACCGAATTCAATCTAACAGGGCAGCCAATATGGCATCTGATCTTTGAGTTTGAATTGGTTGTTCATTTCTAATAGTTGTCAATTTATTATTTTCTACTGTTGACAGGATGTTGTTGAGAAAGAGTTTGTGCAGTTGACATATTCTGATGCTGTTGAGATTCTTCTTAAAGCAAAGAAGAAATTTGAATTCCCGGTAAATATGTTCTAATGTTTGTATTCCTTGCAATTTCCTGCATATTCTCTCTCCAGTTTTTAATGTTTGTGACAAGTAAATATGTTCTGATGTTGACATCATCCTGTTTATTTGAATTTGCTTTAGACATGATAAGGCCAAGAACAAGGTGAACCATGTAATTTTTGAAGCTTCCATGCGAAGTTGAATCCGTCCCTAGAATGAAATTTAGGTGTGTTTTATCTAGCTATGTAATGAAACAATAGTGGGGGGAAAGAAAGGAAAAGGAAAATCTAGCTCTGTGCTGATGGAAAAGGAAAGGAGATCTTCCTTATTCTGCAACTGCCCTTTTCTTTGTAAGTGCAACTCAATTTGGCATCAGAAAATATGGTCATTCTCGTGGTAAAATTCTACTATAGGTCTAGAAGATTTAAATGGATAGAGACTGATTATTAGAATTTTGCTTCATTAATTACATAGCATTATTTCAGGATAATGAAAAAACCTGCTGAAGTCTTTAGTATAAATTATATATCCGCAGGTTGAAGAAGTTATCTTAATGTGTATTTTACATATGTTCTTAATTGAATAGGTAAAATGGGGATCTGATTTGCAAAGTGAGCATGAAAGGTACATAACCGAAGATGTGTTTGCTGGACGCCCCGTAATAATCAGAGATTATCCGAAGGTATGCTTACATCTAGCCCATATGATTTTTTAGGGCAATAGTAATATGACTAAAATTTTATATCTAATATATGATAAGCTTTTCAGGAAATAAAAGCTTTTTATATGCGTCAAAATGATGATGGGAAGACAGTTGCTGCGATGGATCTGCTGGTTCCTCGGGTAAGTCATAGCAACTTCTTCCCTACATTACGTTGTTGGCGAGTGATAGCAACTTCTTAAAATTCAATACCTTCAATTTTGTCGTATGGTTATAACTTTGTCTTAAAGAGTATCAAATTCTGAAGTTTAACACACTTTGAAAAGCACAAGTACTTCAGTTGAATAGTCAGTGCTGCCACTAGCACTGAAAATTTGTACTTCTGATAAAGGAGGATCTAATGAGAGCCCACACAAGTTTTACTGCCATTAAATGGTTACATTAGTGCACTGAAAATCTGTGCAGTAAATCATAATAAAGATATGTTTAGACGATTTCTCAAGGTATTCTGATAATCCCATTTCATTTGGATGATATTGACTATCTTCAGCCCCTTGATAATTTTTTTTGCAGGTTGGTGAGCTTATTGGTGGAAGCCAACGAGAAGAACGTCTTGAATATCTAGAAAGTCGTTTGGAGGAGTTAAATCTCAACAAAGACAGCTATTGGTGGTACTTGGATCTTCGACGTTTTGGTTCAGGTTTGGAAATACTGATTCTCTTGCATTTCATTGACCCGCAAAAGAGGGGTTTAATATACGGACATTTGATTAAAGTAAAACATGTTTGTCACTCATGTGAATTCTTACCATAAAACGAAACATATTATTCATTCATATGAGGTTTGAAATCGATATCATTCTTTTCTTTTTCTCCTTTTTAGTTTACATGATCTTTGTTAACTCAAAGCTATATGTTGGTTAGTGTTGCGGTCCTTGCTTTTTCCTTTTTTTTCTTTATGGAATAAATATATCAGGCGTTCATTACTACACTCTTCCCAACGATTAATACCTTTATGCATTTTATAACTTCTACATGTCTAAGGTGATCAGCATCAACTTCTGCATGTGATTATTTGTAGATGATTTAGTGTTTGATAGGTTGAGAACTTTTTCTTTTAACTCTATGCTACCTTTCTTATTTTTAATTTTTTTTTTGTTTTTTTGGTTGGTGGGTGGCTTTTTTTGTTTTGTGGTTTTTTTTTTTTTTTTTTTTTGGGGGGGGGGGGGGGTAGAAGTGACTTTCTCAGTTTTGCATCCAACATCTTTGGAACATGGTTTGACTGGTAGTTTAGGATAACTACAAAACCAATCTCTACTTTAATTCGTAATCATCATATTCATGGATATAAGCTTCTTTTAACATATCTCTAAGAGATCTATGAATCATGTTGCATTTTCGTTGTTCCATGGCTGTATATCTTGAATGAATAGGATGAAGATATGTGGTTGTATATCTTGATTGCTTAGTTATATATTGTCTATGCAACCAGCAGCTTTGATCTTATTTTATAGTCTGAGAACGGGAGAATAGTGGTGAAGTTATAACACAAAAGCAACCTTTTGCCTTTTTTGTTGTGACATGATCAACTACGGAAGTATCCTTTCTTAAACACTGTCATGAGCTACCTTAGCATATGTACTTCTATTTAGTCCTTAGATATGAATAGGAGGCTAGGTGAGTTCTTAGTCTCCTTGGGCTTTGTTAATATTTATGCTCCAGTTTTGATTTCTGATAATTTAGTCGTAATCGTCATGCTCCAGACCCATGAGCCTGTTGGCGCGATGTAAGCCGTGGGACCCAAGGAGTGCAACATATGGTTTGTCTCAATCTGTTGCCAAATTGACTAGTCAATATTGCACTTGACTCTTTGGACTTACATTATAAACCATTCGATCACTCAATCAATATCCAATGTGGAGCTAAATCTCAGGGTATCACAATCACCGCACCTTAATTACGTGACGTTCCCGTCGCGGCATGATAATTGGTCTGTTCCATTATCACCACCAGACAATGTGGACTCTAGAGGTGGCTCCCACTATACTCATGCTGTGTAGCACTTAACCACGTATAGCACTTAGTTTTACATTTTCAGCTAGATAACTGTTCTAATACCATTTGTCACGTTCTTAACTCACGAGCCTATAGGTACAATGTAACTCGTGGGACTCACAGAGTGCAACACATGGTTTGGCTCAATCCACTGCCAACATTGACTAGTTAATTTTAGCAATGGATTGAGCCAAACCATGCATTGCAATTTGTGGGTCCCCAGGCTTACATCGCGCCAAGGGCTTGTGGGCCTGGGGCGTGATAGTATCTGAGTGTTGAAACTGCATTTCTTTTGCCTTTAGACGAAGGAAAACTAAACTAAGAATACTACACGTATGTCATAGCTTTAATTATGACAATACGAATTGTGAATTCTGGTATTGATATTTGACCTGGTCTCTGATTAGAGTGCTAAGATAATTCTTCCATTATTTTGTCTGTTTCAGTTCCTCATGCTGGATTTGGACTGGGTTTTGAGAGACTTGTACAGTTTGCAACTGGAATAGAGAACATAAGGGATGCAATTCCATTTCCTCGAGCTCCAGGTTCTGCTGAGTTTTAATGCCCAGAATCATTATAATCTCACATTTGGACTCGGGAAACATGCGTTGGCGGCATATCCACATTTTTTAATTAATCTGATTTATCTTGTCACTATATTTATTTAGAAGGCTGAAGAATGAAATGCATTACGTAAGGTCAGCTTATGTAGGGGTCTATCACTGGCTTTTCATGCTTGGTGCATGATGTAGTTTGAAAAGTGTCATTATTTGGAAGGACTTCCAGTAAGGATAAAATCCTGATTGTAAAATTTTGTTGTAGAATGACGCAATAATTGTGGTTGTATTTATAACTATTTTTTATTTAATTATTTCAAATCATGTAATAATGTCAGATTTTGCATAATTTGTAATGGAAATGTGTTTTCGTCGCATGTAAATCAGATCAAAAGCGGTTAACTTAGAAAGTTAAGATGTTATAAGTTATCTGCAGGTTTTATTGTGGTGGCTGATGATCGCAAAGTTTGAATTTTTGAGGTAAAGGCATTGTATCTCGGAACTTCTTACAGTACTCTTTTACCATTGAGTTTCGGCAAAATTCAGGGCTACTATATAACCACTGATTGCGCAAGATGGCAGATGTCATTTGAATCAGTTACAGATGGATTAGTGGTGAAAGTATTGACTTGAAGATTGAAGAATTACCCTGTTCACAACATTTTGTTACAATCATTAGCCCGTCTTTGATGATTACGTGAAGTCAGGATTACTTATTGTTGGTTGCTTAGGTTTCATATGTTCAAATTCTTTCCTATGAATCGTCCAATGTCTGCTTACAGCATGTAATTATCTTAATATTCATTAGCATCATTTCCTTTTTCTTCATCAGAGAGGGAGCAGGATTGGATCAGATTGCTAATAGCCTGGATATCACTTCAAAATGCAATTTCCAGCCCTGTAAGTAATGGTTTTCTAATATATTTTTTTTAAAAAAACATGTCCTGATATCTTATTGTTATTTCTATATACTGATTACTTGGACAATAACATGCAGCTATAATAAATCTAAGCGCAGCCGCCCTTAATTTTACCAAAAACTTAACATATTAATTATAATTATAATCCCTTCAATTGTTAAATCTTCTATGCTGTCCGCTAAATTGAGATTGTATATTATGTCGACATAATTCTCCTTAAACTGGTAAGCTCTCAAGAGTCCAACTGTATAAAATCCACTATGCCTTAAAATTTTAATAAATGTGTTGAATAAATAACATTAACTGCATTGTCTTAAAAACTTCCACTATTAAATACTCACTGAATCTTAAAAATTTCCTACCGTGTTAGACTTCTTCTAATTAGCACATCTTCAATAAATGCCTTACTTTAGATGATACACGTTTACATTTATTTATATTTTTTACAATTACAATATATTTGGATTCACACCTCAATAGACAACCTGAATGCAATCCAAATTAAGAATTAAGCGCCATTCCTTGTAAGTTCGGATGTTGCTAGAATTTGTTTAACCATGCGTTTGAATTTGTTTATTAGTCAACTTTGTTCCATTTGTCACAAAATTAATTTGAGAAATGAAGACAAACATGGAAAAATTAGATTAAAAATCTCAAATTTAAGGAAGTCAAAAATTGTCTTCCCTATTAGACCCTCCGTTATCATACGCATTCAATTATAAAAATACGGCCAAATCCCATTAAACCTCCCATTAAAAAAAACCTCCCAAAAATAAAGTAAAAATTCAGCATCTTGCCCTCCACGATGCATGAATCAATCCTCATGCACCCGCCCTATCATTTCACATTCTATAAACGCAAACGTTCTCCCCCTAATCAATCAACTCTATAAATAATCAAAACCCTTAATCCTCAAATAATCACCCAAATCAAATTTTAATCACAATGGCCTCCCCCATTCTCTCCTCCCTCCTGTTTCTTCTCTCCTCTGCTCTTCCTCATTTTGTTTACAGCAGTGGAGGCTTCTCCATTGATCTCATGCACAGAGACTCCCCAAACTCCCCCTACTACCTCCGAGCTGCCGCTCATCGGTCGATCACCCGAGCGAACTTTTTATCTACGGCGGCCTTTCCGTCAAAAGCCGAAGGGGGTAACTCCTCGTTCGACTCCGAAGTCATACCCAACAACTTCGAATACTTGATGACGATAAACGTCGGAACACCACAGTTCAAGATCCTCGCCATCGCCGACACAGGCAGCGACCTGACATGGACGCAATGCAAACCCTGCGTAAGCTGTTACAAGCAGAAAGCGCCGATATTCGACCCGAATGATTCATCGTCGTACTCCACGGTCTCCTGCAACTCCGACAGCTGCGCC
>NC_033803.1:650053-650722 GCF_001876935.1 Asparagus officinalis
TAACTCCACCTGCGAGTATCAGTACAGCTACGGCGACAGATCGCACACCGAGGGTATCCTCTCGTCGGAGACCTTTACTTTCAACTCCGACGACGACAGCAAACGGACCGTCTCGATCCCGAAAGTCCTCTTCGGGTGCTCGTACGATACTAACGGCACGTTCGACGAGAACGGAGCAGGCCTCGTCGGGCTCGGTGGCGGCCCACTATCCCTCGTGTCTCAACTCGGCTCATCAATCGACAATAAGTTTTCCTACTGTTTAGTCCCATTCGGAAAGAACTCGACCAGTCTATTGAATTTCGGCGACAAGGCCGACGTGGGCCCCGGTGCGGTCAAAACCCCGATCCTCTCCGGAGACCCCGACACGTTCTACTACTTAACCCTCGAAGACATCAGCGTCGGCGACGAGAAGGTCGTCACAGCGAGAAAACCCACCGCCGGCGGTCGCGGCGACGAAGGAAACATCATAATCGATTCGGGGACGACGCTAACGATCCTCGAAGACTCGTTGCTTCAGCCAGTGCTAGACAAACTGTCGGAGGTCGTGAAGTATAAGCAGGTGAGCGATCCCGATGGGCTGTTCGATCTGTGCTACGACGTGTCGTCGGAGCCTGACGAGGAGCTCGAGCTGCCGGAGATCACATTCGGGTTCACGGGAGCTCCGGTGAA
>NC_033803.1:650737-654526 GCF_001876935.1 Asparagus officinalis
GAAGTTGGGAATGGTGTGTCTCGCGATGGTGAGCAGCGGAGAGTTCGGCGGAGTGCCGATATTTGGGAACGTTGCGCAACAGAATTTGCACGTCGGGTACGATTTGAAGGCCAAGACCCTGTCGATCGCTGCCGCGGACTGTGAAAAGCTCTAGAGGGTTTCTACGAGATGTTTAGGGTCTGTTTGTGGTTTGATTTGTTTGGAGTTTGTGTGAAAAACTTTTGCTCTTTGCTTTTTTTAAAAAATAATAATGATGAACATGTCCTTCGTTTGAGAATTTAGTAATTGGGTTTCATATATACTCATATTTTTTGAGAAAAAAACGGCGGGTGGACACATACTCCCTGTTGTTCTATTGATAAAAAGTTTAACGAAACATGCTAAAAGATACAAAAGTATGCCGAAGCAAAAAGAGAAGAGAAACAACAAAAACAACAATTACAGAAACAGACTCCATCGCCAAAGAAAGAAATGATTAGCGAAAAAAAAAGGTTAAACATAATACTCCCGCGAACCCTATGAAAAAACAAAATATGGGTTTCATATCTATTGATGACTGCGCCGCGATAGTAATTCAACCTAGTACGAGAGGAGCCGTTGATTCACACAATTGGTCATCGCGCTTGGTTGAAAGCCAGTGGCGCGAAGCTACCATGTGCTGGATTATGACTGAATACCTCTTAGTCAGAATCCAGGTTAGAAAAGAGGTGTCTGCGCCTGCCGACTGCATCCCGACCCACGGTAGGGGTGCTCAAGCACCACCACGGGCACATGTCGAAGGTACGGCCAGCGCGATGGAACTGCAACGCGGCCCCCTTGGAGCAAAATTCCAGACGGTCGGCGGGCTGAATCTTTTGCAGACGACTTAAATACGCGACAAGGCATTGTAAGTGGCAGAGTGGTCTTGCTTCCACGATCCACTGAGATCCAGCCACTCGTCGCACAGATTCGTCCCTCCCCCCTCCAAACCAACTCGTCATGCCCAATCGCGAAAGGCTGCTTCCCAACACTTGGAAAAAAATCGTGATCGAAAATTTTTCGGAACAAGATAGCGGCAACCAATGAATTCTCGCACCGCTCTGCGCTAGCGCTAGCGATTATTCTACAACGCAAGAGCCAAACTATGTCGGTCAGGTTGAGCCCCCCACGACAACGTGAGTGAAGATGGGTCTTCCCAACGTCGCGACCCGCATAGGTAAAATCATGAAATTTGAACTCCGCCTAATTGTTTGCCACTGGGTCAAAACCGGGGAGAAGGGTTAAAAATCATGGGTTATAACTCATGAAATCGACGGTTTTGAATTCCGCAAAGTTATTCGCGCACGAGTCGAAACGGACCAAAACGGTCGGAAAATCATGGGTTATAACCCATGAAATCACGAAATTTCAACTCCGCCTAATTATTTGACGCAGGGCCCAAACGCTCGAAAATGGTCAACAATCATGTGTTATAACTCATGAAAACGTCGGTTTTGAATTCGGCATAGATATTTTGACACGGATCGTCTAACACCCCAAATTGGTCAGAAACAGTGGGCATAGCTCATGAAATCGCCGGTTTCGACATTTCCGACACCCGGCCCAAACAGAAGAAAATGGTCAAAATTCATGGGTTACAGCTCATGAAATCGTCAGTTTTGAATACGGCAAAGATTTTTGCCGCCGGGTCGAAACGGACCGAAACTGACAAAATATGTCAGAAATCATGGGTTATAGCTCACAAAAATCGTGAAATATGCACTCCGCCTAATTGTCTCCACGTGGCCGAAAATGGACGTAAATGGACAAATTTCGTGGGTTATAGCTCACAAAATCGTGAAATTTGACTCCGCCGAGTCATTTGCCGGACGAAACCGTCAAAGTTGGGCAAAAATCGTTGCATATTGCTCACGAACTCGTGAAATCCGAACAACGCTTATCCGTTTGCCTTTGGGTCGAAACGGACAAAAACAAACAAAGTTCGCGGGTTGTGGTGTAATTATATATCGTTGGGTTGAGTCGGACATCGCGTTCGACGATGTTAAGCCGGTCGACGCACCCCGCTCCGTTGGAGCTACGTCCCCCTTAATTGAGCTATGGTCACCCCTCCCCCCCTACTGTGGTCGAGAAACAATTTTGAAGGACAAAAAGAAGAAAGGTAGGGAGGATCATGTTAAAAAGGAAGAAGATAAAGAAGTTCTACAGATGAAAGAAGCTGTAGAGCATGTAGCAGAAGCAATTAAAGACGAGAATGCCATGTTTGGTCAATCACATTCACTTGCCTTCACTAATGCAAATATTCATAACCCGCGGTTGGTACCGTCGGCACGGTCGCATGGTTGAGCCCCACGGTCGGCATCGTCGGCACGGTCGCATGGTCAAGCCCCACGGTCTAAACCATGACTTATCAAAAAATCAGTCCTTTACTGAAAATGTATTTGATTTAGTTATTGTATGTTTAAAATTAGAAATCATATCTACTACTCTATATTTAAAGAAGAATCTAAGTTTTAATACATTTGATTTAGAAATCATGTCTACTCATTTATACTTAAATGAGGATCCAAGTTTTAATACATTTGATTTGTTTTACTGTTTATGAAATAGTAAATAGCTATAGCATAAATAGTAAATTCAAGTACGGAGGAACAAATTTGATTTACTGTTTATGTTAGTAAATACTGTAACATGAACTGGATTGTTGTTCATGTTACAATATTTACTATAGCATAATTGTATCGTAAACAATAATTCTTAGGATTTTCCTTTAAACATAGAGGTGTAGATTCCGTGTAAATTTATCAAAATACTCCAAAACTTCATGTAACCACCCATGAGCTTTATTTATTTCACTGAACCCCATATATAATTTTTTTCACGAAACCTCTTAATTTCTAGACCGTCAGTCTAAATCTTTACAATGCTGGGGGTTATCTGACAATAGATTCAGAATAATGCAAAAACTTTAGGGGTGACGTGTTGTTTTTGAACTTTTTGGGTGCTGTCTCCAAACGGATCAAACTTCTCTGGAGCTTTGTGAAACTCGATCTACCCAATTTAAAATTTTATAACGTCCTTGACCTCCAAAACAAAACAGCAGCGTTCTTCTTTCACGCACAATTTTTCTATCGTACTTAGATGATTCTTGCAACTTTTCTCTTGAAACACCCAAGGAACATTACACAAGTAATTATTAATTCACCGGTCAGAGATTAACAGCGCCCAACATCACCAAGATTTTCCCCGCCAAGACTAGGTTTAAATGCCTTCTCAATGACCGAAAACCTTAATTAATCAACAAATTAATCAAGGAGGCCTCCTTAATCTCCTCTCCTTTCTCCTTAATCTTTGAGTTGAAAACATACTGATCGATCATCACTGCATGCTTTCATATTTAATCCCAAATCAATTAATCTCTTCTCATGCAAAGCGTACGTGCTGTACGTGTACTCCTACGTCAATTTCTTACTTTGGATCTTCTCGTTGTTTACACCCTAATCACGTTCTTGTCTGGATTAAGCTCCTACTTTGTTGAGCAAAGATGTAATCTATGCCGAAAACCTTGTTCTCATCGATATCGCCTCCCCTTCGTTTTGACCCCTAACGCATGTTTGATGAACACTATGAACAATTACGCTGATCACCAAATTAATACTTCGCCGGCCAAAGATTATTGAATGCTACAACCTTTAAATACCCTCTAAACCTCAACGCTAATCAACAAGCTAATCACCATGGCCTCCCTCATCCTGTCCCTCTTCCTCCTCCTCTCCGTTACTCCTCTCCCTCTCTTTGTCCACGGCAGCGGAG
>NC_033803.1:655506-655784 GCF_001876935.1 Asparagus officinalis
CCTCGCTGTCGTGGGCGGCGATTATGGGATTCAGATATTTGGCAATGTGGCTCAGCAGGATTTGCACGTTGGGTACGATCTTGGAGCGAGGACCGTGACATTTGCGCCTGCGGATTGTGCCAAGGTCTGAAGGGAGAATGTTTCCGGGGCTTTTTTGCGTGTGTGTTTGGCTTATGTAGTTGTTGTTGTTATTTAATTCCAAGTAACAACGCATTGTTCCTGCACGGTTTGAATAAAACTTTACCGGTTATGTGGTATTTTCAGAAGTTTTCGGTGTT
>NC_033803.1:655809-683548 GCF_001876935.1 Asparagus officinalis
GCAATCATTCATTGTGTCATCATTTTTCTATGGGATCAGGAGCACAGAAGTGTGAAATATTGCTATATCACTTGCTTGCTAGCATACAATGATCAAGGGCGTCGCAAGCTCACCGCAGCGAATACACAATTTTGTTTAACGTTTCATCTCTGCTCATCAGAATCAGATTCGGTGCCAAATTCATGACTCTCACCTTCTTCTCTTTGATCTCCCCTCCCATTGATACTACAGGGTGAAAGGATCTCTCTTACATTCTCTAATACATAAGGTTCTACCGTTTCCCAAAACAAATTTGCGTTACTCCCTTGCAAACCAATCCAAAACACTCTCCCCTTTCTCTTCACTCTACATGCCAGAGATTTTGCTTGCAATGCTTTAACAACTCTCTCAACGTCTTCGCGGTTTATAGACTTTAATTTCAGCAATATATCCCCTGACGGTATCTTGAATCCCCCAAACATGTACCAATAAGCTAAAACACGTGGCGAGAGCCATCGATGAATGAGCTTTGGGACCACAAATCGGTTTTTTAACCAGAATTGATCAGCAAAGAATCCAAAGTACGAGTGAGCGATTGTAGAAAACCGAAAGGGTATTTCGTTTTCTTCGTCGACTGATCTGCTTGATGAAGTTAACCATTCATAAAATCTTTCATGAACGTGCATTCTAAGACTAGAATGGGTTTCTGAGTTCTCACTGAACTCGAAATGGAATGTGTGGTTCCTTCTCTCTTCACCTGATTCTATTCTTATGCCGCCCAGCAACAAACCGATCAAAATCTCACGTTGCTCCTGATCGAGTTTCATGCTCACTCTTCGCTTAACGACTTTTGTCTTTCGACTAAAAACATGTCGGAGTTTCTCTACAAGTTGCGGTTCAACATCATATTTCTTTTGTTGCATTATGTCGTAAATCTTTTCAGCCTTTTCATACTCATCAGAATCTAGATATCCCCTCAAAATAGTGTTGCATGATCTTGAAGTAGCACCAATGGTTCCATTTACATACATTTCATTGAATATTTCCCCAGCTTTGTTAAGATTACCGGTTGTTACCAAAGATTCCAAATAAATGTTGTAAAGGGTTCGGTTGGGATGGCATTTTGTGAGGCACTTAGAGACTGCCAATTCTAACTTATCATGCATTTCCAAATCAAAATACATGAAAATAATATCGAGAAATGCTGGCATAAGAGGCTTCATACCACTTTCAAAGAATTCATCCATAAGCTTTTCTGCAATATCAATCTCACGGGCTTTTGACATGATCTCCACAATTTTATGATATGCAACCACAGTTGTTGGCATTTGTGTCTTCATAGTCTCAAATATCTCTAATGACTTCATTGGTTCTCCTAACTTTGCATAGAGCTCCATCCTATAAACAAAAGCTTGAGAAGGAAGATTACCACCAGAGGATTCAAGTAGATTAAGCCAAATTCGCTCTGTTTCCTCTAAATCCCCTAACTTTGATGAAGCCCTCATGATCGATAAAAGCACATCTCTGCTTTCCTCAAAACCTGCATTCATCATCTCTTCCCTTAATTCATCAATCCTCTCTCTATCGATAGCATCTTGATAGCTATGAAGCCAAATGAGTCCAACATAAACATCCTTGTGCACCTCCAGATCAGACGTGACAAGATTATGATAGACGAATTCTGCTTGTCTAAGATTATGCTTTGAAGATCCTCCTGTTTTACTGACAAGAGCTCTAATGATAGACGAATTCTGCTTGTCTAAGATTATGCTTTGAAGATCCTCCTGTTTTACTGACAAGAGCTCTAAATAGAGAATTGTGCAAGCTGAGACGAGGCTTGTAACCTCCCAACTGAATCATTTTGTTGTAAATAGAGCAAGCCTCTTCAAGGCAGCCATCAACAGGGGCACTCAAATAAGCAACAATTAAGATATGAAATGTGGATTCACTGGGAACTCGACCCTGGTTGATGATATCATCAAAAAGCTCCCGACATTTTGCAATTTTTCGATCTTTGCCCAAGTAATCTGCTAGCTTCGTCACAAGAGGAAAGTCAAACTTGTACCAGCGCTGCTGGGTCATCCACTTGTAAACCTGAAAACAAAACAAGATCCCTTTTTTTTTGTCTAAAATTGATTTACAAAGAATCGATTTTGATGTCGCAATGCTTCAAAGTATCAAAACCCACAAGAAAAATAAGAATGTGAAGGACCACCAAGCAATAAGAGAATGAGGGGCTGTTTGTTTTGCTGCACAGAAAGAAAGTGTAGCAAATGCTTCTATTGCAGGAAATCTATTTCAAATCTGTTGTTTGGATCTCTCCAATTTTACCATGGAAACTGTATTTTCATGGCAAGTTTCAATGTTTGGTCTAAAAACAAATGATTCAAAAACTTTCAAATTGGATCACATACCCTTTTTTTTTCTTTGTGGGAGAATTCTATAACATTTATTTTTCTGCAATTGTTTCTATAAATTTCTAACTTGACCTACCTTTTCTAGTGTCAATATTGCCAATCAAACATTAAAAATATAAATTTAACTACACTATTCGCTCCTGCAGCTCTATTTCCTCTCACCTAAACAGAGGCAAACTAAACTAACAGGTGGTGGACAGCGAGTCACTACCCTTACAACTAAGCATTCTCTTAAAACTACTAACTTCACGTACAACAACGTTCCAATTTTTATGTTGCAATTCTTCACCATTCCCAACACCAACAAAAAAACCCACAAGAAGAAAATTAGAATTTGAGTATCCAAAAATCATCGAAACCAAATACCGACAAGAGAGAACACTAAGCATAAATTCAACGAACAGGTGGTGTGCAAAGAGTTGAACTAACCCGATAGCTCGCCTCGTTCTCTCGAATCCGCATGCAATGGAGAACAACATAACCCACGTCCTCCTGCCGAACCCACTTCCTCTGAGCGCCAAGGATCCTCACCATCGTGGCCGGCTTATGCGAAGGCAGCTCCTTACAAAGCCAGGCGATCTTCGACCTCCGCCATTGCTCCGGGAGCTCCTCAAGCTCCGTCACCTCCAATGGCGGCGACGAAAAGTGCTTCAGGTCCTTGTCTGCCGCCACGTCGGCGAACTGGGGGGCGTCGAGGTCGAAACCTTTGGTGGGCTGTCCATCTGATTCGAGGAGGTCGACGGTGGTGGGTGACGTGGCGGCGAGGGGGGATAGAGGCGGAGGTTGATGGGTTTGAGGGAGGAGGGGAGAGGAGGAGGTTGGTGGTGGTGATTGAAGGAGAAGAGGAAGGGAGAAGAGAGTTCTGGGCTCAGTCGGAGGAGCATTTTTGTTTTTTTTTTCCGCTTTGGTTTTGCTCTGATTCGATTCGATTCGCTTCCTGGATACATGAGTTCGAGATTAATTACAGTTAAATACCTCATAGTTTCCCCAGTTTTGCATTTATACACCCTCATTTGTTTTTGGCGGCACTTACCCAGCCCTAAAGTTTCTAAGAGTTGCACTTTAATCCCCTCTATTGTACTAACGCGGAAATCTTCTTTAAATATTCCCATTTGACACTCACAAACTAATTTTAGACCTTTCAATTCTTGATGTTTGTTAATTTACTGTTAAACAAACTCTGATACCAATTTAAACCTATACCGAATACTTTAAAATAGAATTGTGGCCAGTTCAATAGAAAACCCAACGGAAAAAAAACCGAGAGAACTTCCTAATGTTTGCATAACAAAGGGTATTAAAGTACATTTTTTAGGAACTTCGAGATTATATGAGCGCTAATAAGAGCAAATGAGAGTGTTTATGGAATTAAGGTAGAATAAGATAAGTATTACTTTAAAAAATGTTAATAATATGAGTAGTAAAACTATGTCTCTGATTAAAAAAATTAAACAACTATCGTTTATACATAAGTTCTTTAGCCATAAGTATTCTATTGTGTCTACATTAGTTTCGGTCGTAGTTGTACAATAGTAGTTAAATGTTCATGATTTAAAAAATAATCTCGAAATTTTGTTTTGGATTACCAATTACATAGAGAATTGCAGAACGAATGATTGTATTAACATAGTAGTTAGTTTGCACTAATATTTTGATTATTTATGTTTTTACTTTTATTGATTGCACCGATGTTATACATCCATTGAAGCTCCGAAGTAAAATAAAGCTGTAGAAGGTTGTGAAATAATTTGTATTTGTAATTATTATAACTAATTACGTATATGCGCAAGAAAATAGTTCATCCTCACAGTTTTCTGCGTCCATCCATTTTTGTTCGACCTTTTTCTACGTATATCCACAGACCCCTATGTCCAAACTTAGAAATCCAAATTCAAAGAAAACTATATAATCAAGGTTCACGTTGAACATCAAAGATTACCCAAACAAAAAAAAAAGAAACAAGAAGGGAAAAAAAGGTAAGCTTCTCCATTTCTTTCCTCAAATTTTCTTTTACGTTGGATTAGCAAATTTGAAAATTTCAAGAATTATTTACACTTTGTTCCTCACTCGCTCCAAACTGGAAAAACCGAATTGGTGACAAAACTTTCTTTTTCCCCCATTTGCTTTTCAAATTTTGATATTTTTGACTAAATTTAACACAAACTTTCTTGTACGTTGACATATCAGAACTTCAATATATCAAAGTTTGAAAAAAGTGAATTTTGCCTGCTCGAGAAATCGAGATTATAACTAGTGTTCTCTTTCTTTTCATTTTCTTCGTCAGATGGCATATTTTCGTGCATGGATGGTCCTGACACTGATAGCATTCATGGGTATTACCAAGAGCACGGCCGGAGAAGATGATCCCCTCTTCGACGAGAAAGCAGAAATAAGCAGAGAAGCCATGAGACGAGACGGAGTTCCTTGCGGAACGGGAGGTGTCATGAACTGTCGCCCCGGAGCAGTGGCTAATCCTTATGAAAAAGGCTGCAATCCTGCGAACGGATGCAGGACTTGACGACAACCAGGACTAACAACAACCCGCACGCAAGTGGGCATGATTCCTCGAATAAAGAAGGCAATTGAGATCTCTAAACCGCCTCCGTGACGTTTTGCTTTTGATGACGAATTAGTTTCCCCATTCTTTCATGTTTCTCTTTCTTTTTTTTTGGTTAATGTTATGCAGAAAATGCAATATTTTCCGCATATAATATTTTCCACATTGTGGTAGATTATTACCCCTATTAAGTTTTGATGCATTATTTGATAATAAAGGACTGTAAATTCCCGGTGGAACATAAATTTCTCATTTTTTTAAAAAAAGAAATTGCATGAAAACATCTTGATAGCTATGAAGCCAAATGAGTCCAGCATAAACATCCTTGTGCACCTCCAGATCAGACGTGACAAGATTATGATAGACGAATTCTGCTTGTCTAAGATTATGCTTTGAAGATCCTCCTGTTTTACTGACAAGAGCTCTGATGATAGACGAATTCTGCTTGTCTAAGATTATGCTTTGAAGATCCTCCTGTTTTACTGACAAGAGCTCTGAATAGGGAATTGTGCAAGCTGAGACGAGGAGGCTTGCAGCCTCCCAACTGAATCATTTTGTTGTACATAGAGCAAACCTCTTCAAGGATCAATTTTGATGTCGCAATGCTTCAAAGTATCAAAACCCACAAGAACAATAAGAATGTGAAGGACCAACAAGCAATAAGAGAATAAGGAGCTGTTTGTTTTGCTGCACAAAAAGAAAGTGTAGCAAATGTTGAAATGTAGCATCTATTGCAGGAAATCTATTTCAAATCCGTTGTTTGGATATCTCCAATTTTACCATGGAAAATGTATTTTCATGGCAAGTTTCAATGTTTGGTCTAAAAACAAATGATTCAAGAGCTACAAACTTTCAAATTGGATCGGAATACCTTTTTCCTCCCCTTTGTGGGAGAATTCTATAACATTTATTTTTCTGCAATTGTTTCTATAAATTTCTAACTTGACCTACCTTTTTTAATGTCAATATTGTTGATCATACATTGAAAATATAAATTTAACTACACTATTTGCTCCTGCAGCTCTATTTCCTCTCACCAAAACAGTGGCAAACTAAACTAACAGGTGGTGGACAGCGAGTCACTACCCTTACAACTAAGCATTCTCTTAAAACTACTAACTCCACGTACAACGATCCAATTTTTATGTTGCAATTCTTCACCATTCCCAACACCAACAAAAAAAAACCCACAAGAAGAAAATTAGAATTTGAGTAGCCAAAAATCATCGAAACCAAATGCTGACAAGAGAGAACACTAAGCGTAAATTCAACGAACAGGTGGTGGGCAAAGAGTTAAACTAACCCGATTGCTCGCCTCGTTCTCTCGAATCCGCATGCAATGGAGAACAACATAACCCACATCCTCCTGCCGAACCCACTTCCTCTGAGCGCCAAGGATCCTCACCATCGTCGCCGGCTTATGCGAAGGCAACTCCTTACAAAGCCAGACGATCTTCGACCTCCGCCATTGCTCAGGGAGCTCCTCAAGCTCCGTCACCTCCAATGGCGGCGACGACAAGTGCTTCAGGTTCGCTTACTGGACAAATGAGTTCGAGATTAATTGCAGTTAAATACCTTATAGTTTCCCCGATTTTGCATTTATATACCCTCACTTGTTTTTGGCGGCACTTACAAAGCCCTAAAGTTTCTAAGAGTTGCACTTTAATCCCCTCTATTGTACTAACGCGGGAATGTTCTTTGAATTTTCTCATTTGACACTCACAAACTAATTTTAGACCTTTCAATCCTTGATGTTTGTTAATTTACTGTTAAACATACTCTAATACCAATTTAAAGCTATATCGTATATTTTAAAATAGAATTGTGGCCATTTCAATAGAAAATTCAATGAAAATTAAAGGCAAAAAAGTTATACAGGTAGCGTGTGAGTGTCACATAAAAAAAATCGAGAGAACTTCCTTACGTTTGCATAACAAAGGGTATTCAAATACAATTTTTTAGGAACTTCGATATGTATGGGCGCTGATAGAGGTGAAAATGAACCAAATAATTAACAAATAGTTTGATAATTGTTCGAATAACTACTCGGTCATATTCGATTCAGTAGTTCATTTACCACTCAACAAATATTTTCTAGTATTCGAGTTTACTAACGAATAGAATTTAACAAGATGTATATTCGATTCGTTTGTCTATTAAATATTCGTTTAAAATTTGATCACAGCTTATTATTTGTATTATTGCGCATATAATGTCATATTTTTAAATCATTTACCATTTCTACTTAAGTTTTATATACTGATTTTAAGACTTAAATATTCTTAAATCTGTTTTCTAATTAAAATTTTGATTTAAATATATATATCATATATTATAAAGGAATAATTTTTATTTATGAATTTTAATATTATTTAAAAATTAAATTGTTTAGCGGAATAAATATACTTTGATATTCGATAAGTATTCGTGAATATTCATGAATATTTATCAAAGACCAAGTATTCGAGTTCGATTTCGAAAAACTAGATATATGAATATTAGAGTCCGCATTCAAATTTGATAATTTTAAACAAATACAAATACGAACACTTTAGTATTCGATTCGATTCGATCGTTTACCACCCCTAGGCGCTGACAAGAGCAATTGAGGGTGTATAAGCGGAAAATGGGGGAATCTGTAAGGTATTATGTGATATTTACCATAAGTCTGAGATAAACGTTGATGAGTTTTTATGGAATTAAGGTAGAAACGACGACAATATGCATGACACGTACCCCGCAGTGCACAGTGAAGTAGTTTAATAGTAGATGATATAAGTATTACTTTAAAAAATGTTAATAATATGAGTAGTAAAACTATGTCTCTGATTAAAAAAATAAACAACTATCATTTATACATAAGTTTTTTAGCCATAATTATTCTATTAAGATCTACATTAGTTTCAGTCTTAGTTGTACAATAGTAGTTAAATGTTCATGATTTAAAAAATAATCTCGAAATCTTGTTTTGGATTACCAATTACATAGAGAATTGCAGAACGAATGATTGTATTGACATATATAGTAGTTAGTTTGCACTAATATTTTGATTATTTATGTTTTTACTGGAAAATGATAGGGGCACACCCCCAACCATACATCCAACCACACCCCCTCTTTCATTTACTACAGTGCACCGGGCCCCACATGAGATTTTAAATTTTAAAATCTCATATGGGACTCGGTGCACTGTAGCAAATAAGAGAGAGGGTGTGGTTGGGGGTGTGGTTGGAGGTGTGCCCCTAGTGTCACCCTTACTTTTATTGATTGCACTGATGTTATACATCCATTGAAGCTCCGTGTAAAATAAAGCTGTAGATGGTTGTGATATAATTTAAATTTATAGTTATTATAATTAATTACGTATATGCGCAAGAAAATAGTTCATCCTCACAGTTTTCTGCGTCCATCCATTTTCATTCGACCTTTTTCTACGTATATCCATAGACCCCTATGTCCAAACTTAGAAATTCAAATTCAAGACCTTTTTCTACGTATATCCACAGACCCCTATGTCCAAACTTAGAAATCCAAATTCAAAGAAAACTATATAATCAAGGTTCACGTTGAACATCAAAGATTACCCAAACAAAAAAAAAAAAAAAACAAGAAGGGAAAAAAAGGTAAGCTTCTCCATTTCTTTCCTCAAATTTTCTTTTACGTTGGATTAGCAAATTTGAAAATTTCAAGAATTATTTACACTTTGTTCCTCACTCGCTCCAAACTGGAAAAACCGAATTGGTGACAAAACTTTCTTTTTCCCCCATTTGCTTTTCAAATTTTGATATTTTTGACTAAAATTAACACAAACTTTCTTGTACGTTGACATATCAGAACTTCAATATATCAAAGTTTGAAAAAAGTGAATTTTGCCTGCTCGAGAAATCGAGATTATAACCAGTGTTCTCTTTCTTTTCATTTTCTTCGTCAGATGGCATATTTTCGTGCATGGATGGTCCTGACACTGATAGCATTCATGGGTATTACCAAGAGCACGGTCGGAGAAGATGATCCCCCCTTCGACGAGAAAGCAGAAATAAGCAGAGAAGCCATGAGACGAGACGGAATTCCTTGCGGAAGGGGAGGTATCGTGAACTGTCACCCCGGAGCAGTGGCTAATCCTTATGCAAAAGGCTGCAATCCTGCGAATGGATGCAGGACTAACGACAACCAGGACTAACAACAACCCGCAGGCAAGTGGGCAGGATTCCTCGAATAAAGAAGGCAATTGAGATCTCTAAACTGCCTCCGTGACATTTTGCTTTTGATGACGAATTAGTTTCCCCATTCTTTCATGTTTCTCCCTTTTTTTTGGTTAATGTTATGCAGAAAATGCAATATTCTCCGCATATAATATTTTCCACATTGTGGTAGATTATTACCCCTATTAAGTTTTGATGCATTATTTGATAATAAAGGACTGTAAATTCCCAATGGAACATAAATTTCTCATTTTTTTTAAAAGAAATTGCATGAAGATAGTCATAAAATGAAATAAATATTGAGTTGAACAAATGCCACAATAACAGAGCTCCCCGTATCCAACATGAATAACATATAGTAAAGCTCAAACAGGCAAGATGAAAGAAAACATCATCACTGACCCTTTGGAGACAGAACTTCAAGGGCCCCGATGAAAGGCCTCAAGGGCTCAGGAATGAGAACTGAGCCATCCTCTCGCTGGAAATTTTCCAGCAAGCACACGATCATGCGAGGAACAGCGCAGGCAGTCGCGTTAAGAGTATGAACAAAGCGAGTGGCAGAAGAGCTGCTGCCCTTGCCTTTTTTCGAGTTAGATCGTGGTGATGGGTCCGATGGAGATGGACGGTATCGGATGCCAAGTCTCCTGCTCTGGTAATCTGTACAGTTGGACGCGCTAGATATCTGTTTAATAGGGGTTAGAAGAACATGTTAGAATATTCATCAGGCAGTAATATTTTCCATAGGCCACCGAGGGATATTTTTGTGATATTAACATCAACATCTTGATATGGAGCAAGTCATGGAAAAGCCCTGTGTTCTGCGTTGGGAGTTAGCAGTGTGAAGGAAATAGATGGATAACTGCCATTTGCTGTTCTAGGAGCTTGTGTCCGGATGTACAAAGGTCCTTAACAAAATGATAAATAGAAGATCCTAAGGGAAGCATTTCATGACAGGGCAATTTAATGTATATGATAAACTATAGGTTTTTGCATCTCAAAGAAACTAGTGTGGAAACAGCATAGAAAGCTAGAAAATAGACGGAAAAATTGACTAGTTATGTTTAGTTACTGCTGTTTCAAGTAAAATGAGGAGCGTTCCAAAGTAATCATCTTTACATACCTCACCATACCGTCCGAGACCTGGCATCCATGCCTCTATATCGAACTTGCGATATGCAGGTGCTCCCAAATCACCAGTTGCCATATCCAAAGTCCTACAAGAAGATGCGGACCGTCAGTGAAAGATGTTGCACTAGAGGGTTTCCTGTGTTTTACCACTGATAAATCACTGTATGTTACTAAGAAACTTTCAACAGATTAAGATAATTATCATGGCAAACCTACAAGGCTACAACAACAATCAAATGGATCATCAGTGAGAAGAGAGATCATGCTAAATGACATTAAAGAGAACAAATGTATTACTTGAAATGAAGACCGAGGGATGTAAACAGATCTTCCTCGATTCCAATAAGTTCTTCATGGTACCGGTCACTATCTTCTGGTCGACAGAAGATGAACATCTCAACCTTGCTGAACTGGTGTACACGATAGAGACCCCTGGTTCAGTATAAAATCAAAATCAACACGTAAACAGAAACTACAGAAATAATTATATGGGTTATAAATTAAAAAATAAAATAAAATAGAGCTTATATTAAATGAAAACAAATAACTTATGTCTTGTAGCTATCAATGGAAACATTCGGAAACTCCAAATCGGTTGGTTAGAAATTGTAGTAGCTCTCTACAGTAAATCTAAATAACAAAGTGAAAGTGTAACGAACCACAGAGACGATTAAGTTTGCATAGCAATAGACCATATGAAGAACTTACCTTGTGGCGGTACCTGCAGCACCAGCTTCTGTCCGAAAACAATGAGAGACTGCTACATACTTTAAAGGCAGTGTAGATTCAGAAAGGATTGAATCCATGTGGATGCCAGCAACAGGAACCTCTGATGTTCCAATGAGGCATTGATCACTGCCTTCAATAGAATAAACCTGTCCGTAAAGAAAATTTGAAAAAGAACACCAAAAATCAGAACCCGCAATAGTGGAAACATTTCATAATTGATGGACAAGTTATGGACTATAACAAGCTCAAGTCATTGTAGAAGAGGAACAAAATCAGCCTTCATAATAGACAGACTAAAAACATGTCAAGGACATGATCTTACAGAAAACGGTTACAGACAAAAGTTGCAATTCATAATTTAAACAGAGACACTTGCCAGGAAAGGCCACTCCCTTGCAACGAAATATCGCATAACAAGATGAAACAAATCTAACATCTACTATTATGGAATTTAGGATATAGATACTAACAAGTCCGTGTTTTGACACTAATCCCTCATAAACGCATCTCTGAATAGTGGTCCCTCACAATATGAGGCCCACTTGATACTAATCCCTCCCTCTAACAATCCACTCTAAATCAAGGAATATACTGTTAGCCCCAATTTTCTGGCATTTTGCCTTAATATCCCCTCTTCTTCCTCCCGTCAACACAAACATCATCTTCACATATATTGGTCCTTGTTCTTTTGACGGGCAATACACAATTTTTTCCACCTCACCCACACGTTACTATATCATCATGGTTTTAATTTTGGATAGGGTTCTAATAGCAGAGAACAGGAAGATGTTGTCTAAACAACTTTTAAAATCTGATTACGATGATCCATCCTAGTAGATGCTAACAACTTTATAAAACCAGACCTTATATAGATACCTGAAAAGAACAAGAAATATCCAGAGTTACAAACCTGAGTATTTTGTGCACGCGGTTGAAAACCACACTTCTCAACAATAGATGACCTCACAATCTCCGGTGGGCTCAAAGGTGTAAAGCCTCTTTTTGAAACTTCTGAAACTGCCCAATTAAGAAGGGCCATTTCTAACAACACTGCATCGTTCTTTAGGTAGTAGAACTTTGAACCACTTACCTGCATGATAAATTGAAAATAAATAAGCAGCGGCAAATCATTCTTCATGGAGAACGAAAGAGGGGAAAATTAACTAGTAAAGCTACTTTCACCATTCTATATAAATGCATCAAAGTTAAAGAGATAATCAGATATCCATCAACTGTAATTGACTTATAAATTTTATCAGCATTAAGTAAAAGCTTCGTCAATAAGAAGTCTAGAAGTTTATACACCTCAATGGACCAGTAGATAACTAACATCGTTAATGGTCCATCAAAGAGAAAACTAAATATTCTTAATCGACCAAATGATAGGGAATTTATTGATTGTAGAATAATAACCTGCTGATGTGTAATTTCAAAATATAATCTAATGCAAAATAAAAATAATCGAGTATATCTAATATAATCTAATATAATGTAATGAATGTAGAATAAATCAATACATTTGCTGCTGCTAAACAAAATTTATACCTCTGCCGCTGCATCAAAATCAAATAGATCAAGTTCTTTCCCAAGTTGAAGATGATCTTTCAGAGCAAAGCTAAATTCTCTCTGACTGCCAACCTATGAAATTGAGAAAAACAAAAGAATGTATGTTCATCAACTTAAGAAATCCAGATCCTTGGAGAATTTTTTATTCTTATTTCACTTATGCCACAGAGATGAATGTGGTCACAATGTGAACACCACGCCTCTTCATCTGGACTTTTTGGTTTATGCGAATCCGGAGGCTTTACCCCTTGGTTACGCAAGCTTAAACACATGTCCAGCCCTCTTTTGTGCAGTTTCTTCAACCAGTAGTTTGATATCAACTCATGCTAAGAATGATGTCAATTTGACAGCTTCAGTTCATTCATTCTGGGAGCTTGCTCGGCTTTGAGCCGTGCTCCATACTAAATCTCATTTTGATGGGGAAGTGCTTGCATGATTAAGATGAAATGAGCTTAAGAAATAAAGAATGAAGGTAAAGCAGAATGACCCTAAGACTATACCATCTTTCTCAATGCAGAATTGTCTTCGCCCCCAACAGGAACATCTGGATGCGTAATGTTAGGTATGGACTGTCCTTCCAATTGAAGCACATCAGTGAGTTCAGCGAGCTCTTCTTCTAAGGAAACAAGTTGCTCCTTCAAATTCTTTCCTGCAACAAAAATGAGATAAGGTTTTCCGAAAGAATCCTAGAAAGACAGTACATGTAGGAGCAGTGGGAGTGTTACCTTCTTCGACGAGAGCTTGACGCGCAGATTGCTCTAATTTTCCTTTCATTTTATTAGCAACCACATTTCTTTCTCCTCGGAGCCGTTCAACCTCCTGCCATCTGCAAAGTGATAATTAGGTATACATCTTTAAAGAATAATTAATAACAATGATATTTCATCAAATCAAATGTGGAACTTTTTGGAGTAATAATCATCAAAGATCTAACCTTTGAACAAATTGGCAATCGCAAAGATAAAAAGTGATAAAAAAATCGACGGCCTCACCTTCTGAAGATTGAGAAACTTCTCGTAAATCTCCAGAACGAGCTCCAAATTCGCAGCCGAGTTCCTGTTCCTGATGTTCTCAGCGACCAAATCCCGATTCTCCCTTATCCATTTGAAGTCAATGGCCGCTCTCCACTGAGGTTTAGCGAAGGTCGCGCCTTTCTCTTCCTTTACTGAAGGGTCGGCGATCTGAACAGCTCGGGGCGAGAATGCTCTGCAAAGGGAAGGAGGACGAGGTTTAAGGGATGGGATTAGGGTTAGGGTTAGGGTTTTGATGGGGAAGAGAAAGGATCGGGGTTTGTATAGAGAAGGAGAGAGTTTTAGGGTTTGGATTCCTGAGATTATCGCCATTAGAGAGAATCCAGGGAGAGCGCGAGCGAGCGAGCGAGCGCTTTGAGGATTTTATCGTGTCGATAGGGGGTTGGATGGTGACGGGTCGGGTTGGTACTTACTCAAAGCCTGATCCGAAGACAAAGCTTTATTTGCACGAGTTCACAATTTCAAGAGATGTCTCAAATAATTAACAAATAATTCTATAACTGTTCGACTAATTATTCAATCATATACGATTTGATAGATCATTTACCACCATATAAATATTTTTACTACTCGAGTTTACTAACAAATAGAATTTAATTAGATGTATATTCGATTTGTTTGTCTGTCAAATATTCATTTAAAGTTTGATCATGTACTATTTGTATTATTGCACATATGATGTCATATTTTTAACTCACTTACCATATTTACTTAAGCTTTATGTACTAATTTTGAGACTTAAAAAATCTTAAATATATTTTCAAATCAAACTTCTGATTTAAATACATATACATCATATATTAAGAAGGGAAAAAATCATATTTGTGATTATTCATGAATATTTATTAAATACCAAGTATTCGAGTTCAAATTTGAAAAACTTCATATATGAATATTAAAGTCCGCATTCGAATTCGACAATTTAAAAAAAAACATAAATATGAACATCTTAATATTTAATTTCGATTTGATCATTTCCCACCACCTAACTATCAAGTCTTAAGATTGAAAATATCCATGAGAAATTTCTTTCTTGTTTTATCTCGAATATTGAGTTACAAAGTAAGATATTTGTACTTGAAATAAAAAAAAATTATTATCTCAAGGCCTGCAATTTACATGTTATGAAATTTCTCAAATTATATTAGAAGCTCATTTTCATGAAATTTCCCATGTAGAATTTTTTTTAGAAAATCTAGTCCCTTCTATAAGATCACGATGCTTCAATGTACCGTGAAGAACTTAGTATTGTTAAACTCCAATACTTATTTTAATGGTAAAATTTGATATCGGATTATAGCAAATTCAACATATAAATGATTTAGAAACATTTAACACGCCTCCCTTAGCAAAACCTCTTTGCAAATTCCATGCATTGGTTTTAGCACTATTCTGCAGCTTAAAGCTGAGATATTACAAGTGTTTTTTTAATTATACATCCAATATTGTAAGAAAATCTATAATTAATTTGAATTAACTACACATAAAGTTTCATGATTCATTGCAAAAATAGTTTTATCAAACTGTAATTTAATATTTGATGAGGGGTCATAAAGATAAACAGATTACATCGCGAAAAATCGTTGACCTGGATTGCGAAAGTTCACTCTCGTCGACGATAATTGGATCCATGGCGATCGCGCTCTCATCCTCCTCTCTCACTTACTTCACACTGTCGCTCATCCTCTCGAGCTTTCTCTCTCCTCCCGCTCTCGCCAAATCATCTCCTCGTCCGATCACTGTAAGCTCTCTCTAGATCCCGATTTTGGGCTTTGAGCTCTTAATTCCTCTTTGGATGTGCTAACGTCATTCAAACCGATGCAGGACGAAGAGATCAGAGAGAAGAAGCAAGCTTGCTATGCCGACGTCGAAAGGTATCAGCTTTCTCAATTTCGCCTCGTTTTCTTGTAAAATTGTGTAACTGGATCGATAAAAATTGAATCTTTGTGGTTTGTCGGTGAAGTGGGATGTGGGGGTGGAGGTGTAAGTCGTCGGTGATCGAGAAGGAGAACTGCGCGCTTCGATGTCTGTCGCCTACTTGCTATTCTCTCGTCTACGAGAGTGATCCTGTAAAAATTTTTTTTACTGTTTTCTCCCCTAGGGTTTATTTGATTGATTTGTGTAGAAAAGTTGTAACTTTTGGTTGTTGATTTTGTTCTTTTAGCTTGAAGAGGGGGAGAAGGATTATGTTCGCAGCAATGAGTACAAATTCTGCATGCGCAAGTAAGTTTGCTGATCTTCAGAGTCCAAGAAAGTGAAATTCTTGATTAGTAATGTACTAGAACAAATGCAGCAACGCATATGTTCTCATTTTGATTTTGGAAGAACAACTTGTTGAGAGAAAAAAACAATTTGTGCTTGATTAGGGTGAGCAATATTTTTCAAACTGATGTAAGTCTTCACTGCCTAAACCTAGGCTACAAATATGATTTGGTTTCTCCAATAAATGATAATGGATTGATAGGGAAAAACATGGGGATGCATTGAGGCAACTTTGGAGGTGATACTGAACTTACACTATTACTGAGGAGGCCAGCATGAACTGGTCTTCTAGGACTCTCACGGAGCGTTCACTTCATCTAGTGGGGTCTCAGAGAAAATCTAATAACCCAGGAACCTAGGTCATGATGGATTCTCCTTGCATCGTCAGTCATCGTGTATTAAAGACTATAAGTTGTGCAATAATTTCAACACAAAAAGGGTCTGGAAGATGAGCTATGTATTGTATTTTCGTTTTTTGTCACTCTCACTTTTTCATTTTCTAGCATCTTGTTGCCTGTAACTCCATCTCCATTTCAGATATGAAAGCTCATACTTGTCTGCATGCAGCTAACTTGTTGCTCATATCTCATGTCTCTTAAATTTGTTAACTTGGTTGCGCTGCAGGTTATCACTAGGAGAAAGCCTGGATGGAGTAAAAGGTGCATTCGATTATTAGAAGAACCGGAGTCCTTGTTTCTACATTACTAGATGCTGCATTTTCAAGCATGACTGTTCACCACTAATTTGTGCACCCCGTTAACAGAAGTTCCTACAAAATCCAGCATTCTGTGCTTTCTTCTATGGCCTCCCCTTTGCTTTTTCTTGCTTGCTTCTTCCATGATCAGTGAAATGTGAACTATCATGTGTCCATATTATTGTTCGACTTAATGACCAAATATACTTTTTAAATTTTTATGAGGATAACATTTTTCTTTAGATTCTTTTTCTGCTGGAGTTAGAAACCAACTCAGTTTTACGTGCTGATTTGCCATGAAACATCTTTGTTCTGTTTTATTTTGCTGTGTTTTTGGTGTTTGGTTAAGAGGTAAAATAAGAGAAAGGGCGGCACTCTAAATCTATGCGATCCCAACTTATTTCACTAGTCCTTGTTTAGTGTTGTTCGAGCCTCTAGGCTCGTCAGACATGCTTGAGCAGCGTCAGTATGCAAGAAGATGGATTTGGGTTGGCGATCTGAAACCGATATTGAAAGCGGAAGTTCCTGTTGAAGTCTGTCCACCATTCCACATATCTGAGTATGTTTAGTTCTATTTTGAGATATTGTTCTATATTTTCAATTTCAGTGTAACATTGTATCTTCAATTTGATAAGGCATAGTTCAATATGCTTTTATTTTCCGTCATAAATGTCTTTTCTTCCTAGGAGATAAGTTTCCAAGAATGCCTAAAGGCTAAGCTTCTCCTAAATCAAAATGTTCCACAATATTGTTACTAGAAAGAAAAGGTTCCACAATATTGTTACTAGAAAGAATCGGGAACACATTGATCATAAATCAAAATGTTATGGAATAAAGATAGGATTATCACCAACTTATGATGCATTCATAGATTTGTAGAGCATTACTTGCATACCCGTAGATATCGGTAAGTCACACGAACACAATCCAAATGATATCATTATATACATGGACACTAGCTACTGAACCACCCAATGCACACCACTTGCATTTGAATCAGATTTGATACTTCTCCCCCTGTAAATCACTGTATCAGGTATTAAATGAGGAATGTATGGAGCATGAACTTGCCATTGAAAACATAACAATCGTTTGTCTATATATAAAGGGGAGAAGAAAAACGGTTTTAGAGGAAGAGCAGCAATGAACAACAAATATCTGGATCAAGTTTTACCGGTTGGAGATCTGCAGAAGTCCACAAATAGAGGCGCAGAGTTGGATCCCAATAGCAGTGAATAGTATGACCAGGTAACCTCTGACGGTCACTTTATTTGTTTCTTACTGTAAATTCTTTTTAATGATTACTGCATGCAAAAGCAGTCATAAAAATTATTATTATTATTATTTGCTAAAACTACAAGATAATGTTGAATGTTTACGTACATGAACTAGTTTTTTTTATATACGAAATTGCCGTATATACTAGCTATCACTTTATTTTTTACGTCAGTTATTTAGAAATAAACCATTGAAACACTTGATTCTTTAATTAGTTGCCCATTTTTTCCCTTTTTTCTAATAAGAATTTTTTTTTTGGCATGGATACCTCATTGCGGACTAATAAATTTTCAACTTTATTTTTGTCATGTACTTCTTTTCATTCTCCCTTTTCCATTTTCTGTTCATCAAAAAAAAATTTTTTTTTTACATTTTATTGGAATAGGCACATATACTTTCAAAAGTAGCAACTTGCTTATATCTAGAATGTACTAAGTTAATATATATTCTTCATAAAAATATTGAATTGCATATATACCTTTATCATAATATTTATAGACGTTATTGTTAAAATTTAGACCATACGGGGTAACTGATATCTTAAAGTACGTATTTCTATTTGCATCCAATGCTTTTGAAAGTTAAACAATTATATTGTGTAAAATGTCTTAGATGATATACATGCAAAAATGTTCTAACATTTTTTTTTTAATTTCATAGGGTTGGGCAAATGCATTTATTGCATTAAACATCCAATGACGTTACATAGTATGAGAAGAATTAGAAGACAGTGGAGTCCAGATGAACGCGGAAGCGAGCGTGAAGTATGCTTGTGCAAAGCAAAACAAGTCGTTGTTGTAATTTTTTGATTTTCTCAATGTCACTAAGTAAAAATAAAAAATGTTGTACATATTGTGTTTTATTCATGTTATCACTGAATAAAAAAGATAATATTCTACTGTTTCTCCCTTGAACATTTTACTTGTATTGGATCAAACACGTTTCTCTATTATTTGTTTTTTTTCTTATTTACAACTAATAATTACTTAGTCATTTAAGTCTAACTATTATGGTTTCTCTAAATTTCCTTAATTTATTCATAAAAATTTTAATTTCCATTAATTTTCAAGAGCCCACCCACGCCCCCACCCAAAACCCAAAAAAAAAAAAAACTAATAAAAGGCACTATAAGTGACGGGTCTAACTCACACAACCCTACCCGTATCCGCACCCAATCGGATCTCCATTCCCCGATAAAACCCCCCATTTCTCTCCACCTAAAAACCCTAGATAAACCCTAGCTCCGCTCAGATGGCGATCGCCGCCATGACTCGATCCAGTCGCCTTCCGCCTCTCTCCGCCCCCTCTCTTTCCCTCTCCATTCAAGCGTGTCCTCTCCTCCTTCCTCCTTCCTCCGCCTCGGCCATCTCCGATCTCCTCCTCTCTCCGAGCTCTAACCAGCCATCAACCGTTCTGTTTCACTACGGGTTGCATGCAGCGGTGAAACCGGGCGGCGATTACCGGATCGGCGCAGCGGGAGGTCCGGGTACAGTGACCGGCCGCCGACGGAGATGGCGCCGTTGTTTCCTGGGTGCGATTATAATCATTGGTTGATTGTTATGGATAAGCCTGGAGGTGAGGGGGCGACGAAGGAACAGATGATTGATTGTTATGTCAAAACCCTAGCCAAGGTCCTCGGAAGGTATAACTTCATTCTTTCAAAAAAATAGCTGAATTAGGGTTTTGATATATGGTAGACAATTCTGGCTGATTATTACATTAAAACCAGAGTCCGAGTTCACAAAAGGTATTATTTTCACATGAAAACGTTTTTTTTAAACGATATCGGATGTTTGGATTGTGTGTATATTGGTTTGATTGCTTCTTGTAGCTGAATTGGGGTTATTGATTAGGAATTAGGCTTTTGTTGTTCACGCAGGATGAAGATGGAGTATATCAATGATCTGTCACTTTTTGATTAATTGTTTTATCAGAATCCTAGCCAAAGTTGTAAACCAAGGAATGAGATGCTCGTATCTTTTTTTTCTTTAGGATACCTCCAGGAGTTTTTTCGTCCGTGTTGAAGATCATGCTCTTTAATCTTTAGGACATGTGGCATAGGGGTTGCATATAGAAAGGTTGTATATCGAAAGGAGACTACTTAATTAACTTCATTACATGTAAACCTGTGAAGTGTCCCATCCTAGCACACAAAGTTGGTCGTTCTCTTCACTTACAAGAAGAGAAGGATGGAATATGAAGTGTAAGTAACTTAGATGAACACACTAGCCATCGAAGACCTGAAGAATTATTATAAAGAAATGCAAAGCATATTCTTTAGCAAATAGCAACCTAGCAACCATGGATGTCCATGGTAACATTTTCATGTTTTCTACATTTATTTGTACACATGTCGTTTTGTAATTGCTCATCATTCTGATCCATATAGGTCTGAAAATTGTAGTTGAGTTTTATTTTGACTCACATGTTTTTTCATTTTTTTTAACTAGTGAGCAAGAAGCAATACAGAAGATCTATAATGTGTCTTGTGAGCGCTACTTCGGATTTGGATGTGAGATTGATGAGGAGACATCAAACAAGCTTGAAGGTTATTACTCATTTCTCTGTTTGGTTTTTCTATCTACTGTGGCCTTTCATCAAATTATGGAAGTAGTTGAGGCTGCTAACTTTAAATTAGTGCATTATTGCTAACACAGCATATCTGCTAAGACTCGTTTCACTTTTGGGAACTTTTCCTATAAAGAGGCCATTTAACCTAAAGGTTATCGAGATCCCATATTTGGGATTAGCAAGCAATTTTGGATCTTTTTCTCATCTTACCTCAAGAAGCTTTCTTTGTATTCTTTTGCATTTGATGACTTTTGGAAGCCTATCATATGTTCTGTCGAGGTATCTCTTTGACTGTCTGTGGTTGATTTCAGGCCTTCCCGGTGTTCTGTTTGTTCTTCCTGATTCTTATGTTGATGCTGAAAACAAGGACTATGGAGGCAAGTGGATCACTTCCTTATTAAATTATTATATTTTCCTATTTAACGTTTTCGTCATGGTTTTGATGTTGTTGTTGTTTTACATATGGATCTCTGTGTTCATTTTGGTTTTAATTTGTTTTATCATATTCCATTCTAGATTATCTTTGCCAATGTTGCACTGGTGTTTTATAATGTTTCATAACAGTTTCTTAGCTTTAACCCGTAACGCCTTTCCCAGTATTTGGAAGGTAGACATGTTTCCCTGTCTGTACCCTACTTAAATTTTATCTACCTTAATTTATCATTTGTACAAATGAGTCCATCTTGGCAAAGCTGAAAGCCTTCAAGGCAATGTCTAGCTTTGAATGCTAATGGACTAAGACTGACGATCCTCTATCGAGTTCTGTGCTTTCCTTGAATGAAGTTGCAGATCAAACATGAGGAGACATTTACAATTTCGTTCCTATGTCACCTGTGCTTTAAAATGTTTCATGATGGCTTCTTTGCTCTAACCTTTAAGTAGTTCTTTGTATTTGGAAGGTAGACTTCATTCCATTTTCATATCCTACGTAAAATTTTAAACTAACTTAATTTATCAATATATAAATGAGTCCATCTTGGCAAAGCTAAGAAGCCCTTGGAGCAATGTCTAGCTTTGAATGCTAATGGACTAACATTAGCAATCTTCTATCGAGTTCTGCACTTATCAACTATGAAGTTGCAGGTCAAACATGAGGAGACATATACGATTACTTCTTTATCATGCTATGTCTACAACTTATCGAGTTCTGCACTATCTTCAATGAGGTTTCATTGTTTAGTTATTGGTTATTTTACAATATCTTATGGACCCTGACTGCAACAGGGCAAAGCTGTGGGCATTTCTTCTTGTAAATACTAAATGCAATGCAATTATAGAAGTAGCATACAAAATCCTTTTGGCTTTAGATGCACAACAAATAGTACCTTTTCTTTCAGATGAGCACATTTTATTACACGTACGATCTGATTATGGATACTTGTGTATCTGTAGTTTTCCGCTGAGAGTTTTGTTAAATTGATTGAATGAATTGACCATCTCTGAACCACCGTTTTATTAACAGTTAATGATTGTCTACTGATTGCAGCTGAGTTGTTTGTGAACGGACAAATCGTTCAACGATCTCCTGAAAGACAGCGGAGAGTCGAGCCAGTGCCTCAGAGAGCTCAAGATAGGCCCCGATACAATGACAGGACTCGATATGTAAGGCGAAGGGAGAACCAGCGTATGTGAAGTTGAATGAAGAACAGTCGGTAGAAGAGTATCTATAAGTAGATATAAAGATGGGGGATTATTTCTGAAAGTGATACTGCTGGGGGGGCATGTTGATGTTATGGCGTGTGATTACAGTCAATAATTCCTTTCCCTGATGTATGTAGATGTCTTGTTTTATCACCATCTCCACTTAAACATTTTAGTTGAGTTTGCTTCATTTTCTGGCGACGGAACAATTATCAAGTAGCGAGCAGGATTTAGCTTGAACTCGATGCAAAAATGCAAATTGTGTGTTGAGAATATACAGATGTTGCGTGGTGACTAACGACTATATTGATACGGAGATGCCCAAAGTAGTGAAATTATATATGTTTTTGGGTCTAAACTATTTCAGATTCGTATTCCATGTTAACCTCATTTTTCATTGAGTGGTGTTACGGGCACACCACCAACCACACCACCAACCATACCCTCCTCTCTCATAGCTACAGTAAACCGGCCTTTACATGGGATTTTAAAATTTTTAAAATCCTATGTGGGGCCCGGTTTACTATAGCGATAGGAGAGGGGGTGTGGTTGGTGGTGTGTTAAGGGGTGTGCCCCTAACATTATTTTTTTCATTATGATATTCGTTTGGGCTCCGACATCATTTAGACATTTTAACTTGACTTTTTTAGCGATATGATCTTTTTTCTTGCCGGTGGAAATAATTTTGGCGAACTGTGTATTATTTATTTGTTTGTTTGTTTGTTTGGAAAAGTTTTCCGTGCCCCAAACCTCTCAAAATCATTAGCTACGCCCTCCTAGTAACTTCAACTTCCCTTAGTAATTAAGTCACATTTTCAGTTTTTTATTGTTTAAATTTAAATAAGTTGATAGGTATGAATCCAATTCTAGCAGAAATATTGAATATCTACAGGCGAGTGCACTGTAGCGAGAGATGAGTACGATTGGAGTGTGGTTTAAAGTGTGACTTTAGCGACTCTCAAAAAATATTGATCCAACCCCAGAAAAATCAAGAGCGAGCGAGACGTAGGCCCCACCTTATCAGTTTCAAATTCTCGATTAGATTGCGGTCCGACCTCATCGCTCAACTTCCTCCGGAAAACAAAATACAGAGGAGGGGAGAGAGAAAGTCGAAGGACTCTCAACTCAACAATGGCTCCCCAGCGTAACTTCAACCTCGAGCCCTGGAAAATTAGAACCCTGCTGATTTTTTTTTTTTTTTTCTAAAAATTTGGAAGACTCTGCAACTTTTTTTCTTTCTTTCTTTCTTGTCCAAAAACCAGGGCGCGATCTGCTGTCGTCAGAAAGCCGATGAGGGTTCTGGCGTGCGGCCGTTGAATCGAAGGGACGCTCTTAAATGCGCCGGCGCTTTTGTTGGAGTGGTAAACCTTTATCCTAAATGTTTAGGGTCGGCTACATGAATTCTATTCCCGGGTATATTAAGAGGTCGCTGCTGTACATGACCGAACTACCTTATTAGCCGATTTTCTCTCGTTTTATCATCAATAGGAGCGGCCTCTAATTTTAACTTCGCGTAGTGTAAAATTAATTCGTACTTATTTTTGGTCTACGCAATGGAATGATCATTGATGTGATTATGAGTTTCTGCCAGTTCTGCTTACCTTATTAGGAAATGGTGGCGAGCTCCGGACTGTTCACCAAAGAGCCGCCGATCTCATTCAACGTCGACAGCGCTCTGAATTTTTATGTAAGAGCGTTACGATCTGTGTATTGTTGGTATTACTAGTAAAAAAAAGCTCAGTATGTTGATCCTTTTAGTTCTTTGACAGCAAATATCAAAGACACGCTTGCTACGGCCTTAAAGGTAGTTTCGTGCTCTCTTTAATTCGAAAGATTCATCATTTTAGCTCTAGGGTTGTCTTTTACATTTTTTTTTGTTCCCCTTGCCTTCTGAAGGGAAACCCAGAGCTCGTTCCGTCGATACTGACCCTAGCACTCAATGATGCTGTGACTTATGACAAGGTCAGGTTACAAGCCTTAAAAATTCAGTCTGGCCTCCTCCTGATGATTCTTCAACTGATTTGTTGGCTTAAATTTTTTTTAGGCTACGAAATCTGGGGGGCCAAATGGATCGATCCGATTAAGGTAAAACGCGGCCATAAATTTGACTGATTAATAAATTAACATTTTTAAGTGTTATCTCATCTGGTACTTGTGCAGCAGTATTAAGTCTTGTTCTTGTTTTCTTCTTCTTTATGCATGGAGTTCGGAGATGAGCAGACCTGAAAACAGTGGGCTTTCTGCTGCTATGAATCTCTTGACAGAGGCGAAAAAGGAAATTGATTCTTATTCCAAAGGAGGGCCTCTTGCATTTGCAGACCTCATCCAATATGGGGGTAATAAGCTATATTTTTCTACAATCTTTTTCAGAATTTGGATTTTTTCCCCTTCTTCTTCTTCGAATTACGATCTTAGTTGACTGCTTATACTTACTAACAATAACAAGTGCTCCATTCTCATAACCTACCAAGGATCAATCCACCAACATGTGATGGTGAGGTAAGGTAAAATGAGCACAATATGAAAATGTACCTTCCATCGTTAACTCGACAAGAGTTTGCTTGCCTCACGTCACTGTATCCTTATTTTTTTTATGGCTTTGAGGGCCCTAGCATTTATGTGAAGTACAAGAGTGGCACTAAGAACTGAGCATTGTCTTAGAGAAACTCATGGTAAACCTTAATTTTGTGCGTGGCTTGAAATTGAAATCCACCATATCCAACAATCATTTAACCAATCATTTTAGAGTATCTTTTTTTATCCTGACCCGCTGAAATATGCGACAAATCTAGCAAGATGCTCTTCTCATGTGTTGTGGTTTATCTTTCCTGACACAGCACAAGCTGCCGTGAAGAAAACCTTCCTTGATTCTGCCATTCGCAAATGTGGCGGGAATGAGGAGAAGGGAAGATTACTATATACAGCATACGGTTCGACTGGCCAGGTTCATTTCGACTCAGTATTGTTCCTAGTTAAATTTCTGTTTCTGTTGGCAGTAAACATTTATTTCTAGTCCTTTACTATAACGTTGCTGAAAAGCTTTCTATGATTAACAATATACATGTTTTTCCCCCACTTTTAAGTTTAAACGACGAGCCAATTGACCTGTTGCAATTTCTAATGTCAACAGTGGGGCTTATTCGATAGACAATTCGGACGATCTGACGCTCAGGAACCTGATCCAGAGGGGCGTATTCCACAGTGGGACAAGGCTTCCGTCCAGGAAATGAAGGATAAGTTCTCTAGCATTGGTTTCGGCCCTCGCCAGGTGTATATCCTTGGCACCCTTAAGTTGTCCCCTTTTTTTTCGATTGCCCGAGAATATTATTTTACGAGCATGTTTATGCTACACTGACTTGAGAAGCGTAAAACCCTTAGCGTATAACGTTGGATCCACAAATTATTTGCTAACTTTTCCAAGTCGCCAAGTTGGATACACAAATAGGTGTTACGCTTACGGGATTATTTCAAAAAATAATAGAACTACGTACAGGGGCAGTAAGTTCAATTCAGCAATGTTATCTGCACTTATATATTTGTCCCTTGCTCTTTCTTTGCTACATCTGATGTAGAGCTACGTACATTGTATACCTGTGAGCTTTTTATTGTGAATTGATGATAATTTTCTTATTAACTTCGTCGCTTGTTTCTCATATTTTGCAAATGCTCTTAGTTTCCCAATATCTTACAGAATCAGCTTTCTTCATAACCTAAAGACTGAGCACCATTTCCAGAGCTATCTGCTTCTGTTAACCTTGAAGAGGCTGATTGTTTGCAGCTTGCTGTAATGTCGGCATTTCTTGGTCCTGATCAGTTGGCGACCGAGAGCCTGTTAGCATCAGATCCTGAAGTTCGTCCTTGGGTCGAAAAATACCAGAGAAGTAGAGAGACCGTCTCCCAAACTGATTATGAGGTAACATTTTTTTTTCTAAAAAAAAAAAAACCATGACAGAGTTTCCGGGAAATCTATCAAACACTTGGATATGTAAATTTTGCAGAGTTGAAATTGGCAAATAAAGCTCTAAATTTTCAGCAGGGCTTGAGTTGTTATTCTCATAAACTAGAGAATGATGATGAATTGATGTCCTCTTCATTTTGCTTCTTTCTGGATGCAGGTTGATTTGATAACAACCCTCACAAAACTCAGCTCGCTTGGCCAGCAAATAAACTACGAAGCTTATACGTATCCGCCCAAAAAGATTGAACTGAGTAAACTGAAACTATGAGGGAGCTAAAGGTGTAATCAAATTTTGCAACGTCATGCTTTCATTTGTCCATTTCATTACCGCAAGAAGTTTTTTTGTTGTAATTGACACCTTAACCTTAAACGAAATAGTTATTAATCTATAATAATGAATTTTTTTCTTGGCGTCTTATTGAAAATGTTCAGTCAAATTTTTTTTTAAAAAAATATTGCCAGTGTTTAAAGAAATGGACTCTCTGGTACGTGACATACCTGACCTTAACTGTATTCTCAAATTCATCCAAACACAATTTAATTTAAACCCACACTGGTACAAAATGACGCATTCTAGATGGAAAATTCCGTCTAAAAAACTATCCCAGACGAAATGATGTGCGTCCAGTATGTTGTCGTCTAGAATGCGGTATTCTAGACGGAATTTACGTCTAGGATGCTTCCTAGACGGAATATTATAGACGGAATTTAAAACCGTCTAGGAAGTATCCTAGATGGAAAAATTCCATTTAAGATACTCCGTTTAGGATGTTTCCTAGACGGAAAATTCCGTCTAGGATGCTTCCTAGACGGAGTATCCTAGACAGAATTTTCCCGTCTAGGATGTTTTTCCTAGACGGAATATTCTAGACGGAAATTTTCCGTCTAGTTTAATAGCAAACTAGACAGAAATTTTTTCGTCTAGAATATTCTATCTAAGATACATGATTTTCTAATAGTGATAAATCTTGCACATTTGAATTCCCACTCAAAAAGAATGACAAAGACGTTACCTTCGAGGTTCAAGATTATTAAAAGGGAAGTCCCCAAGTGACTAAGTCAAAATTTGGACTGACCGGTGATGTGCTAATTCAAAGCCCAAATATTATATCATCTTAATTCTCTTCCGTTTGGTTGTCTGTCTTCGATAGTATTTACTTAAAAATGTTTAATATTAAACTTAGGGGACCTAATAGCAATTTCAATGATGCAAGGAACTAATTTTTAGCTAACAAAAAAATGCCATGATGTTTAGCAGTTGAGAGCCGAGGCGATGGAGATGTGCAGATTTTGGGTAGAAACATTTCATTATAAGGATGGCGACTTTTAGGCTAAGAAATTTCAAATGTTATGAAGTTTTCGAATGTTTTTCATTTTAGCCCCCTCTTTTCTCTTTTACTTGCACTTGGTTCTTTCATTTCCTAGTTGAATGAAGCTGGTTCGCAAAATTATAAGAAATGTAGGGGACCTAAAAGCAATTTCAACAATTGAGGGCGCGATTCCGACAATATTGGATTCTTCATAAAATCCTCCGTCGGGTCTCAAAAATCCTCCGACCATTTTCCCTCCAATAAGACCCGTTCCCATCACTCAATCCCTAAAAATTTCCGATCCCAAAACCCTAGCTTCCGATCACAATGGATCCATCCTATCTCCTCCTCCTCCTCCTCCTCCTCTTCATCCCTCTAGTCTTTCTATCGATCCTCTCCCTCGTCGTCCGTCGTCG
>NC_033803.1:683558-691681 GCF_001876935.1 Asparagus officinalis
GAGGAGGAGGAGGACGTCGATGTGCTGGTTTGCAGCCATGGGGTTTTCGTGCCGAAGGAGCTCGAGGCGCAGGATCTGGAGGAGGTCAAGTTTATGATGGATGTCAATGTGATGGGGACGTTTCATTTGATTAAGCCGGTGTTGCCGCCGATGAAGAGGAGGGCGAAGGAGACTGGGGTTCCGGCATCGATCGCCATCGTGTCGTCGCAAGCTGGGCAGGTGAGAGACCTCAAGCTCAGAATTTTTTTTTTCAAAAAAAGAATCTAATTTGTAAAAGAAATTTAATTATAAAGAACAAGCATGTTCACATTTGTTTAAAAAGAGACCAAATTGTTGCACTTCAATTGATTACACGGTCAAATTTTGGTATATTTCTTATAATTACATAAATGCGAACATGTTTTTTTCGTCTCGAGCGGGATAAGTTGGATTTCTTATTATAGAAGTTAATTGTTATTGTTAGATTTTTGAAGTTATTTATGGAAAGTCGGTATCTTGTTCTTCCACAGCGGTGTTGATAATTTACAGAATTTTGGGAATGAATTTACTTAAAGTAATTCCGTATTTTCTACTGCAACGGTGACTGGAACTTTCCTCCAATGGGTCTTAGTGTTTGTCTGGTAATTTAAATGAAGTTTATCAAAGTATTATTGGTTTTTCTACTGAATTTGTATCTTACTTGCCATTTGCATCAAGGCTCTAAGCGTGTTGTCTTCTTGATAAACGGATGAATGGTAATTTCTGTTTAAGAAAAGGACTTTTTACCTTTCTTATATTTCCCTGAACAAAGTAACTCTGGATATTGCTGTTGCAATTTCAAGGGGTTGAGATTTATGTCTGCTGAAATTTTGCACTTAGTCGCATTAACTTTTGTCTGGAAGCTATCATAATAACTTAAATTAGTCACTACAAGTCCGTATTTTTGAAAGATATTAAGGAATTCCTTTGGTCTCAAGTGTATTTGCAAAGTTGGAAGTACCTGCCTAATCCTTGTCAAAATTAATTTAAACGGGGGCACTTCTTTGAATACATTAGCATCTGGATCAAAATTTATTGTCATACTTCCCATCTTGTATATTTTCTTAGTTTTTGCTAAAATGTTTTCCCCATTTCCCGTATGAGGCCTTTTCATGATGTTTAACTAGTGACTTTTATGGTTTTTGGTATTGATTTTCTTTTTCTTCTTTTGATAAAGTGGAAAGATATCTGGCGTTCATCCGCATAAAAAGTTTGGAGTCTGTTTGATGGGCTTATATTTATTTGGATTACCACTGTTTTCTTCCAGGTAGGTCTCTATGGATATACAGCTTATTCGGCAAGCAAATTTGCGCTTCGGGGCTTAGGGGAGGCTTTGCAGCATGAGGTCTTTGCTGACAACATTCATGTGACTCTCATATTTCCTCCAGATACAGAAACCCCGGGCTTTGCTGAAGGTATAGAATCAAACTCTTTTGTTTGCTGGACTTAATTATTTTCAACAGAAAACAATATCTTGATGATTTAGTAGATTAAAATTTAAACCACACTCTAGTTATGATTTGATATTAAGCTGATTCATGAAGTAATCAGGACAACATCTTCATATAGTTCACATTGCATCCACATTTACTCCTTGGAAGCACGAGTCTAAAATGCATTCACATGTTACTTATTGGGTGCATGGGTATAAACTGCGTCCTCCACCTCGCTAAGCTGGACCAAATCAAATTGACCTCGAAGTTGCTAAACTAGGCCAAATCAAATTGATCTCCAAGTAGCTAAGCTGAGCCAAATCCAAATTTGACATTCATGTTGCTAAACTGGAAAATTATAAATTTGACCTCTATGTCCCTAAAATAGAAAACAAACCAAATTTACCTTCTATGGTGTTAAACTGGAACCCAAATCAAATTTGACCTCTATGTCGCTATGCTGGAACCCAAATCAAACTTGACCTTATGTCATTAAATTGAAACCTAAATTGAACTTGACCTCTACGACACTAAACTGGAACCCAAATCAAATTGACCTCCACGTCTTTAAACTGGATCTCAAATCAAACTTGACCTCCACATCCTTATGAAAATTTTTAAATTTCTACGTCGATAAACTGGAAAATTCCAAATTTGACCTTTACATTGCTAAACTGGACTTAAAATCCAAAGACCATCTCACACCTCCAAGGCAAACCCAAATCCAAATTTCAACCGCCACATCCCTAATCTAAGATCTCATATGAAAATCTGTACACTGGGGTTATGCCCTTGGTTAAGCCAGGTGCATGATTATTATTTTTAATAAAGTTTTTGTGCTTTCTTGTGAGTTTTCTTTTGTGTTGATGACATTTATTGACTCTTAATTTCTTTTCTTTAGAATGGGTAATTAACAGTAGACTCTTGAGTCTATTGGAAACCATGAACCCACTTAAAAAATAAAACTCTCTTCCGTAGGGTGAATTTGACGGGATCGATATGCAAAACAAAGTTATCTTCTACCTTAATCGGATGTGTTTATCAGCAATTAGTTGAGAGGCAATTTTGACCGCACAGATTTTAGCACGTTTTAAGATTGAGTTATGATTTGAGTCTCTGCTTCATGCTGAACTATGTGGAATTAGCTTTAGATTGGATTTTTAAATTGGGTCTATGCTTGTTTGGCTGTTGTGAATAGATCAAATTCAATATAAACGTTCTATAATTTGTTTTGCTGTAGTCCTCTTTGCTAAGGGTAGGCAAATGTGATAATAAAATCAAAATTTGACATCCACTATACAAACTATTTTCCCTTTTTTTTTGTTTATCATCACGTTAACCATAAGATTGGAGATTTAATTTTTGCCAAAAACAATTGTGTAACAATCTTTTTAATTATCTATATTTTGCAATTACCCCCTTCCCATAAAAAGGATTTAAATTCATTGATCGAACATAGCTAGCGAATTCCTGTTATTATAACTTAACTTTTCTTTGGACTTTTAGATCCAGACTATCTGTCGCCACTTGCCAAAATCTTTTTTTGAAAGTTCAAAACCCAATTACTGAGTATAAACCATACGGGTTCTGGTTGAATGATGATGTTCCTTTGCAATTTTTTTTAAAAAAAAATAGCTTCAACACATTTCATTCTAGTGGAGTAGGTTAAATGCATCGGGTTATGTTTATTAATCCAACTCCCATTTGACTGAAAACAGTCATTTAGTTCTTTCTAAATTAGTGAAGATAAGAAGCTGTAATACTTAGGTTTCCAAATGATTCAACCCCTTGAAACAATCTAACATCTGCCTAATTTAATTTGCGATTGCAATTAATGATCATATATTTATGATAATCAGTTTATTTGTGCTCTATGAACATCTCAATACTTCATGGATTTTTTTTAAATTTTAAATTTTTTATTTATTTATTTTTGTTAGTCGCATCTAGTTTTAACCCATATCTTTCTTCCATTCTACGACTCTGTTACTTTCTGCTTTCATCTGAACCACAATCTTTTCATTTGGAAATCCAAGATGTCATCTTATCTAGTAGTTGATCCATGTTAACCTGATTCTGCTCATATTTGACTGTATATAGCACTGGATTACTTTGAATTATTTAATTCTTACATGGTAAGTTCATTTTGTTATTTTAACTCCTTATTTTCCCTATAACAGTCCTAAGAACTTGAGAACTCTTTTCCATCTCGGAACCACAACCCTCTCCAGTATAAGCTTATAAAGTTCTATATGAAGGATCAGTCTATAAATGCTTACCTAAAATAGATAAACCATTTAAATTTCTTTTTCTTTGTTTGGGAGACATCGATTTCAAATTTTCCAGTCTTCTAGCTGTTGTTATTGCATATTACCCCAAATACTAAGCTTCGAATGATTCTAATGCAGAACACAGACTAAGACCGGAGACCACCAACCTGATAGCAGGATCTGGAGGTGTCGTAATGAAAGCTGACGAAGTTGCCAAACTGTCCTTAAATGGTATCAAAACCGGAGCATTTATTGTGCCCTGCGGGTTTGAGGGAACCATGATCGCCATCGCAACAGCAGGTTTGTCGCCACAACCATCAAGCTTATGGGCGTTTGTTGAAGTTTTGGGTGCTGGTTTCATGCGCTTCTTGGGATTATGCGTCCAGTGGAATTGGTATGGCGTAATAGAGAAGTGCCATGCCAAGAGAAAGAATGAGTAAGTCGGAAGTTATCTTTTGAAAATGCTTGATTCCCTTCGTTGCTTGTTTTCATCGTTTAACTATGAGTTTGAAGTTACCTTTGTGTCATGCTTAAACTTTAACCACCACCCCCCACAAATTATAATGCTAGCAGAGAACTAAGCCTCGCCCATGGAGGAGCGGAGAAAAGCTGATGATGACAACAGGAGTAATGGAAATCTGCGCATCCACTGAAAATTTCTGCAACTTCTGAATGAAGCAGTCTCCATATGAAAAGGGTTTTCTTCTCCTTAAATTCTCTCTTTTTGTTGAATTGTACTTTTATTCATATTCTTATGATTTCAGAGTGAATAATAATCATTTGTTCCGCATGGCATATGACCATGCAAAGATGGGCAAAGATGTATAGTGAAAATTACAAAATTTAGTGGGATGATGCATTGTATCTCTATCTTTCTTTGAACTAGATTAGAATGTGAACTTCAACCAGTATCATAAACGTTTGCCTTTTCACAAGATTCGCATGAACTTTTATGATCATATACAACTACGATTAAATCATTGAACTTGTCAAGGTCAGGTCACCCTGCTAAATAGTTTGTACAATCCGCACCCGACGAAATGCTACGAAACGCCCATCAAGCAAACCTTGGACAATACACAAACTCACCAATTTCCCATTTGACATGTTACATTGACACCCACATTTCATTTCAACCAATTAGCCAAGCCACAAATGATATAGCGATACAGCGCTTAACTTGTCTAATTTCTTTTATGCTCGTACTACTCGGGTTTACGACATGTGATGATGGCAAATTTGATTAGGTTCTTCTTGTAGCCTTCGATCATTAAAGGCATCACAAGCGCTCCTCTTATCGTCTTCCATCCTATACGAAAGGAGTTACAGCGATAATGGCCAAAGTTACCTCACACAATATGCAAGCGGGGAAAAACTTACCGCTCCGTATCAAAGAAGTGAATCCTTGCCATGTAAAGGCGGACTGAATCACGGCAGGCCAAAATGGGGCTACGTTCTCTGACCAATCTGCCGTCTTGATATCCTGGCATTAGTAGTAAGTTTTAAGTAGCATGTACATGATTTCTGCATTTACATATATTTTTCTGTTTTACCTGGAGTTTTAAGGATTGGGCAATTTTAACGTAATCAGCAGCCGAACACCATTCGGGTAGATAATAAGCACTGCATATTTTGTTCAGGAGATTCTTTTCCTCGGGCTTTAGCGAGTCCTCTTCAGGAGAGAGGTCCCTGTGACACCATGTCACTATTATTATGGTCGCCCCGGGTGCTGCAACGCGTGCCAATTCACTAACAAACTGTATAGACAAACCAACCAGCATGCGTTAGTATGATTCATAACATTAACATAACGTCGGTGCCTCTTTAAGGATCGAATTTTATCGAGCTTCTGCAACCACCCTCTCTCTTGTACTAACCCTTTATGAACACCTGTGTAACAGCCAAGTGAAAGAGAAAATTGCTTCTTGTTTTTTTTTTTTTTTAATTTAACAAATAGACCTCCTGAGGGTAGAAGAGTCGAAAAAAATCAGTCAGGGTTCTATCTTCAACAACAAACTACAGGGTGTCTATCTATCCACCACAATTGGCAATAGTACAGGGGTCTACCTGCAGTTAACCCTTACATGAACGAGTAGGTGAGTTTTATGCATGCATCTTCTAAATAGGAACGAAGTAGAATATCGGACTCAATTCTGCCGGCTCGGAACATGAATAATTTCAATGTCCAAAGTTCTACACTTGTCAATGGCAGTCAATCTATAGAGATAGATAAGATGTCCAATGTTATATGTATGTCGATGTCAATCAATTTAGAGCTAGGTAAGATTTCTTTGGTCTTGATATACACACGAAAAGGATGACAATTCTGGCCATTATCAAGGGTGTTATGCGTTCCAACTATGAAATCATCAAACTACGAAATTAAAAGAAAGGAGTTTCCATTAATCATATCGCGTTGCGACAAAAAAGTTTTGAGTGATCCGCTAAAACCAAGTCATCTCCAGCTCCTCAAAGAAAACCATGGCATCTAGTAACTCCGGACACAAGTAATCTTTTACAGAAATAAGTGATGGGTTTTTACTTAGTTTTGAAGCATCAACTTCGTATATCAAATATCCAATTACCTTTATCTTGTCGGGCATATGCTCGCCGCTTTCCATGGACCAAACCAAATCGAACTCCCCATCGGGAAAGGGTTGGTTTAATGCATCTGCAACTTGGAAAGAAACCTGCTAACATCCATTTGATTTACGGAAACACAAAGCGAAACATGAGCCATACTGATACTAGAAACAACAGACATCTTACGCCCAAAAGCAGTGAATATATGAACAAAAGAAGGGAGAGAGTTCTAAGTACTTTGTCCCCGAGCCCCTCAGCGACGGCAAGAGCTTGTGCTCTTTGAGCTTGGACAGGGCTCAAAGTGATTCCGCAGCAATTAGCTCCAAATTTCTTTGCCAGGTATCTAGAGCTTCCACCAATCCCACACCCAACATCCACAATCTTTTTGGGTTTCTTCAAGGAGTCATCTGCGTGGAGTAAGTTATTTTTAAAGGATATAATCCAAACTTGGGGGAGTTCAGCAAAACTCTAAAGCTCGTATAAACAATTCAAAATATGAGATATTCCCGGTATTAAGTAAAAAAATAACACGCTTTAAGATTTGGATGGAGAAATTTTGCATAATTCTCAGCAGTAGTTCGAGATATCTCCTTAATTAAACCTCCTAAATATTATTCTCTGTGAACCCTGACCTTTGCTCACCATGAAGGCATATGTCAATATCAGCACAAAGACGAACAAATCACTAAGTAAGATTCATAGAATCTGAAACAAAGATAATTCAAATAATTCAATAATCTATTGAAGTAAGCATTGGATCATATAGAGAACTATTGAAGCAAGCATCGGATCATATAAAAGAACCAAAACCTGTGGTCTCGGCAAAACCCAAGGCTTCGTCGACCATTCGAACCTGCGCTTTCCGGGTGATCCTTTCAGGCCCTGTCGAAGCCCGCCGCCGCTCCTCGGCTCGTAAAGCATGATGCAGTGATCACCCAACAGCCCTCCGCCACACCCCGGGAACGACTCGTCGTAGACCTCCGCAATCCCTTTCTTCAGACCCTCGTCCTTCTCTCTAACCCCCTCCTCATCATCATAGCGCACGCTGCCGTACGCTGCGTCGTGCATGCTCAAGAACGGGCAGTGCCCGGATAACCTCAGAGCAGCATCCATGGGTCTGATGTCTCTCTTAAGCGAGCGGAGTATGGTGGCTTTGGAGGAGATTTATATAGGGAGTTAAACCTCACAACGAGCCCCCCTAACTTCGGGGAGTTTTTCCACATAACCCCCTCAACTTTTTTATCCCGCACGATCTATCTAAACTTTGGAGGACAAATTTTCAAAACAGACCTCTTTGAACTTTTAATCTCAAAAAAATACCCATTTTCAACTTAATTTAAGAAACCCACCTGGTTTCAGCCTCAGCGCTGAAACCAGGTCGGTTTCTAAAAAAAAATTCCGAAACTTCACGGGAGTTCAACACTCCCGTGAAGTTTAGTAAGATTTACTAAACTTCAAGGGAGTTCAACTCCCGTGAAGTTTCATAGTTCAAAAAAAATTGAATTTTTGAACATGAAACTTCACGGGAATTGAACTCTTCGAAAAAAAATTTCAGAAACCGACCTGGTTTTAGCGCTGAGGCTGAAACCAGGTCGGTTTCTGAAATTAAGTTAAAAACGGGTCTTTTTTTGGATTAAAAGTGTAAACAAGATTGTTTTGAAAATTCCTCCAAACTTTGGATGCATGAGGGGAGAAGCAGCAAGGAGGAGGGAGGTGACAAGCGTACAACAAGACAGCTCGGCCAAAGCTTGTTGGGCGACACGTGTCGGCATCAGCTGGGTCATTGACGGGCCCGGTCTCTGAGCCCAGAATAGCATCG